>NC_043747.1:3521694-3821694 GCF_902148845.1 Salarias fasciatus
CAAACCCTCTGCTGTCACATGACTTCAGGATTGAATTGATGCCCATTTTAAGAACCTGCAGAAAGAGGAATCCAGTGAGAATCACTCAGTATTCATAATTAGAGGTCGACCGATTTATCGGCCGGCCGATATACCGGGCCGATATTTGGACATTTTTCTCCATCGGCCATCGGCCGTATTTTCTTTTAAAAAGCCGATTTTTGATCCGTTGTATAAAATGACGCAATTTCTGATCAGGCACATGTGCGGGCAGCTAAAGCTGCCCCTCAAGAAAGGACCCCTGTGGCACGCTGCTGCATTCAGCCAGAGCAGGGCGTGCCCGGTGGAATCCAGGCTGTGGGAAAAGCCTGCTCCTGTTGCATCTGCAGTGAATAATGGATTTGTTGAACATTTCAACGTTTTTGTGGCTCTGTGGCTCCAGTCTGCAGCTTATCAGTGTTTACTGCAGAAAAAAAGTTTGGCCGGGGAGCGCGTCGTGCCGCTGTGCTAACGCTGCTAACGCTGCCGTGTTCGACCGTCGGAGAGTTTTTCTTTTTCTTCTTCTCCGTCGTCCGGTCGCTGCACAATTTAGCGCGGGCAGGGCGCCCGGACTGAACAGGTCTGGCGGAAACCCTGCATATTGTTAGCTTCAAATGCTACTTTGTGATAAGTTTTAGCAGTAAGAGATGAGCTGGTCTGAGCTGACTTGACTTGTGCGTGTTCAACCGTGTTGGTGAAAACACATCACTACTGTCGTTAACAACAGAACAAAGTTAATAGGAGGAATTGGCGAGATTTAAAAAAGAGTAAATAATCAATCATGGGGCTTTTTCTGAAGCATGTATTGGCCACCCGCAAATTCCACATAATGCATGACCGGAGTTATGTTTTTATTTGTATGTATGGCTTTTTTACAGCCTTGTTTCTGACTACTTTTGTTCAAATTAAATTAAAGTTTAATTTTCTTTTTTGACACTTTAAGAAGAGTGTGAATGTTTACTACTGCTTGTTATTACATTGTGTGTTTACTCAGACAAAATATTTCATTGTTTTGAAAGCAGAATAAATGTTCAGAGGACTGGACACCACTTGTTGTAATAGATTTCTCTAAGTTGCTCAGAAATTGCTGCGTTTCACAAAAATGTGATAAATAGAAATATATTTATTAAAAAATCGGCCTAAATATCAAATTGGAAAAACCGGCTATGCATATCGGCATCGGCTGCCCAAATTTGGAAAATATCGGCATCGGCCCCCAAAAAACCCATATCGGTCGACCTCTATTCATAATGTGTCTTCATTTACACACTTACTTCAGCTGCAGCCCCATCTGGATCTCCGTTCCAGGGACAAAGACTGAGGAAGAACACTGCATGTGAAGGGAGTCCAGGTAAGTTCTCCACCAGCACGGGGACGCCCACCATCACTTCAGAGCCTGCTGCTGCTTCAAATGCTGCCGTCAGCTGTGGCCCAACCCGCTGGTGTAAAGTGTTTCCGATCGTTGTAGTTTGAAGATCGTGGCCGATCATTGGTGATACCAGTGCATCAGCCTGAGAACAGGAATCCACAGCACTGACTCATCTGTCTATAAACTAACCATAAGCTGCTTGAACAAAGGTTTTCAGCTGTTTCAATGAATTCTTCTCACCTGTTGGGTTTCAATGGTTCCCTGAATGATCTCTACGTGGACTCCGCCTCCTCGGGTGGTTCGTCCTGCTGGGATCTGTGCAGCAGCTTCCATCTGGATCTCTGCACCACTTGATGGGCTGTTTGTGGTCAAGGTTCTGTTTCCAGAGGCCAAATTGTCCCTCAAAGAAGACCTGCCCTCTACAACTTCTACTGTGGAGTTCACCTGGGAAAACTCATCTCTGGCCTGACGAGAGCTGAAGGATCCAAGTAAAGAGTCAACTTCCTCCACAGCTGGACTCTTGACTGAAACCTGTTCTGCTGGGTCAAATGGAGCAGAGCAGGCAGAAGCCTGCAGACTTTCCCTCAGGGAACCATCAGGATGTAATTCATAGTCTTTAACCACTTGGGGGTGGAGGTGATGGAGGAATCACCTGTGGGGTCTGTGGGAAAACATGGTGTGATTTTAATCCCATGATCAGATGTCACAGGAAAAATCATTCAGCAATACTGGTGTAATAGACCAACAGAGGCAGATTTATAACAAGGCAGACACAGTATGATGAAGCATGTAATTATTTACAAATGTTCATGGTACACACTGCCATCAACCTGATATATTGCAGACAGAAAAAAATAAATTATAATGATCTCATGATTAATGTTCACAGGCTGTGTCAGAAAATGTGCTTTATGATGATGAGACGGAGACTGACCCGGGCTGGACAGGTGGAGGAGGAGGAGGAGGAGGTGGAGGAGGAGGGTGTGTCCAGAGGTTTGAGGGTCCAGATTTTCCTTGACATTGAATGTCAGACTACCTTCTCTTAGCTGTAAAACATGCTCCCTCCGCTGCAGCACCGACTGTTGATCTAACACAGA
Organism: Salarias fasciatus; assembly: GCF_902148845.1. Lineage (NCBI taxonomy): Eukaryota > Metazoa > Chordata > Actinopteri > Blenniiformes > Blenniidae > Salarias > Salarias fasciatus. Next base: position 3,524,179 of record NC_043747.1, read on the forward strand.
AGGGGTCAGATTAGTCATTTCAAGAAAGACATGATGGTTAAATGGAATTATTTTCACTGGTTCAGCTCAAAGAACTTCACTTGATCAGTCTCTGCTTTCCGACAGTCACATCTTATGGCATTACTAGACAGTTGCCAGGAGAAGACAGGACTGTGTGTTGTACGTGTCTGTCGACTGGACCTGTCATTAAAAGGAGAATCCCCGGAGAAAGCTTTCTCTCAAACATTCCACATGGTGTCAGAAGCTCTTTGAGATTGACTCTTTATAGAAATGGTCAAGTTCACAGAACTTTCCTTTCTATAAGTCCACAGACTGGCCTGACTGGAAACGGCAGTTTGAGTGTTTCAGCTTCGCCACGAAGCTTGATCAGGGACGATGGCCAAGTGCAGGTGAGCTGCCTCATTTATGCCATGGAGAGCGAGGCGGAAAACATCTACAAGTCATTTAGATTACCCAGAATGATGACAGCAACACTTTGCCACTGTAGTGCAACTCTAAAAAGTAACTCAGAGAAGCTTTTAACACCACTTGATTTAATACATGGATCCAAGAAAAATTGTAATTAACTGATTTTGATAAACGTTCTAAGTTTCAAACTTATTCTTTTCAAGTTATGAATAATTAAAAATGTTCCTAATTACATCAACTTAATTTTGCTTGCAATTTGAAATCAAAATTCATTGTTGATGGGTTTAAAACAAAATTCAAGTTGTTATAACTTAACAAACTTGGCTTGATAATTTAATTTAATTTCTTGATAATTTTTTTTTAAGTTCCCTCTCATCACACACCATTCGTGGTTAGCAGGATGAAAAACCTTGATACAAGCAACATTTCATGGCAAGTAAAATTTATTTCTAATAGTTCTAGGACATCACATCGACATAGTCAGTGTTGGTCACAGCATAAAGGGAGCGGGCTCTTTGAAGAATTTAACAGTGATGATGGTATTGTCGCAATGAATCATGGAGTTTGGGATGAGATATTCAAGATTTAAACATTGATTCATGATTTATTTTAAAGGCCTGTGTCTGCCTGTACAGAATCAGTCCACATAGGCTATGACAAATAATCACGATATAAGGTTCAACAAAAACTGACGATGTTAACTACTTAAAAGTGGGCAGCCAATTTATTTGAGTAATCAACTTAAAAATCTGCATTTATTAAGTAAGCAGTACTTAAAATGATCTTTGCCTGATGACAAAAAATGAATTCACTCAAAGCAATATAGTTTTGTTGTTCAATGTAATTTCTAATGAGGTTGCCATAACTTAAAAACACTAATGCAAACTGTTGCGTTGATTTTTTTGTTGAGTCTAGACATTTGTTTTTAGAGTGTGGGGAAGTTTGATGAATCTTTTTCCTCGCATGGAGGAACATTATCCATGAGCGTGCACGTTTCCATCAGCGAGCACAGCGGGCTAGGAGACAGGGCACAGTGTTTAATCTGAGCCTGGTATGATCTGTTGGAGCACTGTGAGTTCGGTATACTTCGAGAGAGGAGAATATCCACATCTTGCACGAATACACAGGGTGTTAGCTTTTTAGCGTTTACACACGGCTAAGCTAGTTAGCTTTACACCCAGCTGTACATCATATTCCATATTGCATTACTGGTGTTGTCTGAACATGTGCTTTGTGTAACATTTCTGCAGGAGGACGTGAGTCACTCCTGGACCAGCAGTCCTCCTCCTCTGGACCCAGTGATGGTTGCAGGGAGGTGCAGCACCCGTCAGCAATCACTCCATCTCACCCAAAACATCCACTCCACCTCCAGCCCGACTCTCCCTGCTGTGTTACGAAGCACACAGCTGCTCTGGGTTCAGCAGCAGCCTTGTTCTACTACGTGTGATGCTTAGCCCACCTATGGGCTTCGCTATTGGTACTCTCTTTGGCGCTAGCCAGACACTGAGACAGATCCAAAAACTGACGCGCCAATCCCGCACATGCGCTGGCATACTGCCATGCCCCTCACTAAGGGGATATAATCAGTGTGCGCCCACACAACTTCCTTCTTCTTTCTCAGCCATGAGACTGATCACTAGAAGCTCCCACCTCTCAAGACAAAGATAAGGACAAAGACCAAGACTAGGACATGGCCCAATATGAGTCGCTCTCCCGGCGTCGGGCCTTTTTCATCATCTGCTCAGGTAAGCATCTAACTCTGCGTGTTTCTTCGGCTTGGCCTCTTCTCCTGCTGGAAGAGGTTCAGTGCCGGACTGCCTTCTGGGGAGCCGTGTTCCCGCTCCGCACCAGGGAATCTGCCCGGCGGAGCGTCTCGATGGCTGTCTTCACCACAGCCTCGCCAGGGCACTCAACACTCATGGGGACGAGGCTCCAGCGTCACTGAGGCCTCCTCCCGCACATTTTTTCCAGACGTCGCGCCTGGTCTCGCGCCCTGGTTTTTTCCTACGGCCAGGAGCGCCAGGCGACCCCACGCCCCGCCCCCCCGGCGACGTTGGCGGCGGATGGAGGGACGCTCTGGCTGCGACCAAACACATTGTCCTTGCCAAGGTGACGGCATGTGACTAGCCTCCGCTGATGCGCCCAGGGGTTTCCCCGGCCATGGGTGTTGAGCGTCTGTCCTCCGACGACGTTAGTGGCGCTGCATGTCACTGGGGTGACATGGGGTGACACTACACTGGGGTGTAGTGATGCCAGCTGAGGCGCTCTGTCTTCCCATCCCCCCCGGTAGCCGATAGTATTACTGCATGGATGGCAACCCCAAGGTCGTGGGTTCGAATTCAGTGGGAATTGGAATTGAGAAGTGAGCTGATATGATGTGACTACCGAGTGCAACTCCTCATACACGCCACGTGGCCTGGCTGTGGCCTTGTTTTCCTCCACGACAGGCGCTCCACCATCTGCCGACGTGTGATGCGGAGCGCTGCCTGTCCGCCGTCCGGCGAGGAGCGCCGAGCGTGCCTCTCCGCTCGCTTCCCTCCATGACGGCCGGTCCCACTTTGCCACCGCGGTCGCAGGGCACCCGGTCTGCCGGGGGCACTTGGCTGTGGCCACGAGTTCTAAGGAACCAGTCCTTTGCATCACCTGTCTTGCTCGCATCACTGGGACGAGCTGAGCGCAGCTGTGCCTTCTCCCGGTCCATGGCGGCTCCCCCGGACGGGATCATTGTGTTCACAGGCATCATGCTCACGCCAAAACGGCATATTGCGCTAGATGAGGGTCTCCTCCTCCTGCTAAGGTGGCCACCGGCGCTTGTGAGACACACAGGATGGGTTGTCCATGGTGACGTGGTGTCGGTTACCGAGCATCCAGTTTGGCCCTCACGGCAGTGTATAATGCCGTTCCGCTCGTGCTGCCTGTCCGCCTCCCGCCAAAGAGCGCTGAGCATCCCTGTCCTGCGCGGCTTCTCCCGCCCATCCTCTGACAGGCTCCACGATGGAGTGGAGGAGAACTTAAAGCTCGTGTCCGGAGTTTCTGTTCGTTTCCAACGTATGTATCATTTTTCAACAGAGCTTAAATGTGTCAGTCCTGGTTTCGATACTACAATGTAACATTAGCATAAAGCAATATAAAAATTTATTTATGAGCCCCGCCTTCGTCTCATAGCCCCCCATGTTATCCCGAAAAAGCGCCGGTCAGCGTCAGCCAATAGGATTTCGAGCTTCCGCATTCCTCAGTGTTGTCAATCAAAGTGCGGAGCAGCAGAGAGCACGGCCGCTCGCGCCAGCAGAGGAGAGTTAGCTCCGCAGCAGCCGCCGCGCTTACCTCGTATATATCCATGGTCTGCTGAACATCCACCGTAAACAGCTCAACATGTAGGATGCTGTAGGACTCGTAGGCTCTCATTTTCACACCGACAAATAATTCGCGTGCACAATTAAAGGGGCTTGGCTTGTCGCTCATGAAAGCAGAGGGAGGGCGGAACCTCGAGAGCATTGGATTAAAAAAAAAACTCTCTCTTTCACAAACTCCGGACACAAGCTTTAATGGTGCCTGGACCATGATTGGAGGCTCCGTGCAGCGGAACAGCCTGGCGCTGTTTTCCTGGCAACCAGGGTTATCAGCGTGTCGAGGGCCCGATGCGACTCGGGACCATGCCCTTCCCACCTGCTTCGACTGCCGCAAGACGCGTCGCACTCACGACACTACGGTGTATTGCGCTGGATGCGGTCCTCTCACACGAGCTCTGGGCGGCAACGGCCAGCCGGCAGCCTGGCACTCGTGAGGCACACAAATCAGGCGACCATGGTGACGCGGTGTTGATTCCCAAATGTCCCAGTTTGGCCCCCTTGGCAGTGTAGAATGCCGTTCTGCTGGTGCTTCCTGTCTGCCTCCCGGCGAGGAGCGCTGAGCATCCCTCTGTTTGCGCCTCTCCCCCGCCCTCCTCCGACATGCTCGCGATGGAGTGGAGGTGTAATCGCCGGCGCGTGGACCATGGAGAAGCGGCATCCCTGCAGCAGGACAGCTTGAGGCTGTTTCCCCAGTGACCGGGATTACCAGCGGTGTCGGGGCCCAATGCTACTCGGGACCAGACGGCCCCCTCCACCTGCATTTGCTGGTAGCGAGATGCCGGGGACCGGCCAGACGGCTGGGTCCCCGCTGCCTCCCAACCCGTGCTGCGTGCAGCCCTTTGTTATGGGCCCCCAGCCTTTTTGCTTGAGAGGACTGGCGGGCCGGAGCTCCTGAATGTGAACGTGGGTACAACCGCTTACACTTCACTTTCAAAGGATCGCGCGAGATTTGGTCCGCTCTCACCCTGATCGTTCAGGACGCTGACGGTGCAGTTACGCCCCTACAGTTTGCATGTTGCCTGCCTGCTTCAAAGGAATCCTCTGCATGAGGCCTCTCATGCCCCTCGTGTGGCCGCGCTTATGAGGTAGCATCCTCACCTCCTTCGTGCGACTGTTCCGGGGATGATGGCTGTGGATTGCTGGGGCCTCTGCACATGCGCAGACTCCAATGATGGTTCAGTCGCCTCCGCCTTTCGGGGATACGGGACAGGGTCGGGAAAGGTCTCAGTCCCGTCCCAGGCACAAGAGGATCTCCTCTCTGGCTGGATCCCGGTTCTTCTCCAACAGGGAGTCCCATGGGCTGCGTCCCAATCACGTCGAGGTTGTTCACGGACGCGTCTCTTCAGGTTCAGGAGGCACACTAGGCCACCTCGTGGTGGGCGGTGCCTGAGATTCCACGCCCATGTCACATCAACGTGCTGAAATGACTGCAGTGCAGCGGGTGCTGCTCCATTTCGAGCCCAGGCTGCAGGGCAATCATGTGTTGGTCAGGTCAGACAACACCACGGTGGTGGCTTACCTGAACAGACAGGGAGGGACGAGATCTCCCTCCCTGCATCGCAAAACGGCGGAGATCCTGTTTGTGGGCGGACCGGCAACTGCCCTCTCTGAGAGCCCGACACGTGCCCGGGGTTCTCAACGTCAGCGCGGACATGTCTCAGAGAGGCCTGCTCCCTGACGAGTGGAGCCTGTCCCCCCGAATGGTAGCCCGACTCTGGCACAGGTTCCGGCCCCCTGCTGCAGACCTTTTCACCAGTGCAGAGAACGCACGTGTCCACTTTGGTTCTCGCTCAGGTCGTCAGACGATGAACCCTACGCCCTACTGCAGGCAGCGGGCACCCTCGAGTCCCGCCCATCCTGGCAGAAGAGTCTTGGCCTGGATGCTGAGAGGGTGAGACTAGTTGGGCTAGATCTCTCCCCGCTGTGGTGTCCACCATACGAGCGCTAGGACCCCCTCCACTGTCAAGGCTTATAGGTCTTGGTGGCCACCCCTTCGCGTCATGGTGCTCGGGGAGGGGGTCTGGACCCTGTCTCTCCACTGCGCCACAGGTGGGGTGTTGGAATTCTGCTGGCTTTGCTGGATAGCGGGTCACGGCTTGCATCCACTCTCCGCGAGTGTTTGCAATCCGCAATACACGGGGGCCACTGAAAGGATTTGGGCGTTTTGGGCTGCGAGCAGTCCCCCCGCTGGTGAAGCGATTTCTGTGAGGGGCGGTGTAGGCTGCGGCTGCCCCCCAGGCATGTAGTTCCCCGTGGGACCTCCACACTGTGCTGGATGGTCTGGGGGACCCCCTTTCGAGCCTTTGGAGCAAGCTTACTTCCGCTTTCTTCTCCACAGTTGCCTCCTTTTGGCGTTGGCCTCTGCAAGAGGGTTGGGGATCTCTGCGCCCTGTCGGTCCACCTTTCCTGCATGACCTTCAGTCAGGACAGGGGACTGGTTCACCTTTGGCCTTACCTGGCTTTTCATCCCAAGGTGATCACTTCGGACTTTCGGTCGAGAGTGATCCGGATCAGGGCACTTTGCCTCGCCTGGTTCGTCAGTGGATGACCCTCGGCTGCGGTTGCTGTGTCCGGTCAGAGTTATGCGTTGCTACGTTGAGCACACGGCTGGTTTTCGCACAACAGACCAGCTGTTTGTGCGGTATGGGGCCAGGGGGCATGGAGCCCTGCTGTCCTCCCAGTGCCTTGGCCACTGGGTTGGTGGCGCTATTGCGGCTGCCTATGAGGCATGGAACCGCCGGCCACCTGCGGTGATTCGCTCTTATTCTATGCGGAGCGTTGCTGCTTCTGTGGCTCTGTAAAGAGGTCTCATGGTGAGTGGCATCTGCCAGACTGCCTCTTGGGCCTCTACATCCACCTTTGAGTGCTCCTATCTGATGGATATGCGCACAGACTCTGCGGCCATGACAGTTTTCAGCGAGAACGGTTCTGTCCACCTACCTGCAATCCCAGCTAACCTGCTTCATTTCTCCTGAGCTGCTCAGAAGAAGGAAGTTGTGCGGGCGCACACTGTTTATATCCCTTTGCTGAGGGGCATGGCAGTGTGCCAGCGCGCGTGTGGGATTAGCGCGTCAGTTTTTGGATCTGTCTTAGTGTCTGGCTGCTGCCAGAGGGGAGTACCAATAGCGAAGCCCGTAGGCGGGCACGCACACACTCGTAGAACTGTAGTTACATTTAGTAACTATAATTTCATGTTGTAGATATTGCAGTAAACCATTCAGCATCTATACTGGTATTCTATCAGGTAAAAGCACGTAGATACATTCACCACTACTGCTCAACTGGATACTGGCATGAATATCCACCAGTCTACAGTACAATGGATGCAGAGTACTGAAATAAATATATGCTGCTGTTTCTGCAGCTCCAGTTTGCTCTGGAAAACTGTGGATGTTTACGCTGAACAGCTGTCTCTCATCAAGTGTTGCAGTGAACACAAACTGTTGAAGCAACAAAAACACACCACGACAACAGACAAGACTGAATCATTACAGAAGAGCAGAGCAGTCAGCTGATAGGCTTCACTCTGCAACTGAACCCTGGGAAGAAGTCCCACATGTCCTGTAATGTTACTGTCCAGGAATGTATCCACTACCTGCCACCACAGTGTCTTATGGGTGAATGCAGGGTATGGGTGGCAGTGCCTTGCTTAATGCTCTCTTTCAGCCTCTGGTTTTTAACCAGGAGGAGGCTGGAACACCAACCAGACCTGACGGTGCCCCTGAGAAAAAAATCCAGGCTTCAGGTGAGCTGGAGGCACAACTGAGCTGGGAGCTGCAACGTGACGAACTGCAATGTCCATCAGGAGGATTGGCGTCTAAACCTGCAATTCCTTGAAGATGAAGCAAGGCAGCGAGGCTGAATGAAGCTGATTCAGCCTCTCAGCCAGGCAGGCAGCGGAGCGGATGGATGCTGCAGGTCTGACCCCGGCAGCAGAGCCAGGCCTTCAGATGTTCCTGCAGGGGGTTTCTCTGCTGGTCCAGGTGCTGAGAACCCAGCGTTACACAGGACGACTCAACAGCTGGCGGTGTTGATGTCCTTTCCAATAAAAACAGTTTTCACACACCATATGTGTCTGAATTTATTGGTTCTTGCTCCGAAGAAGCAAAGTTTTTGCATTGACATTGCTTTCTAATTGTGCTGAAGGGAAAACGACTGAAAAATGAAATAATTTATCTGTAAAAGTTGTACATGGTGATGTTTTTTTTGTTTTTTTCCTTTGTCCTGTTCGGCAGCTGGGCCGTGCAATATTGTATGATGGGAGACTTTTACTGTCCGAACAGATTTTACTGTTAGCAGCAGGAGGAGGTTGAATCTCCTTCTGCTGCTGCCTTTATTAGAAACTGGCATCTGGCATGGCTGCCGGACAGGACCGGGACAGAAACACTCGGAGAGCAAGAGACAGAGAAAAAGAAAAAATAAAGACGGGGGAAAAGGGGGGGGGGGGGGGGGGGGGGTGTTGCATAACATATATACATTCCCAATACGACATGTGACAGTGATCAATCCACAACCATAGCACTTATAACTAACAGAGAGATTAACAAAAAATCGATAGCTAACACCAGGACTGACAGAACCCGAACAGATTAATTATTATTATTATTATTTATTCTATTTTTTTTGTAAAATTAAACACTACACAATCAGCAGCTACTACTACTACAAGGCAGTAGCGGCCGGTGGAGCGGGGCGCAGGTGGCGGGAGCGCTTGTTTCGTTCGCCTACACCGTCGACGGTGGGTGGTGCGGCATTAATTCACTTCCGCATTGGCGGAAGCGCTCGTTTCCATACCCTCGCATTCCAGGTGGGCAGTGTTGAAGAAACCAGTTTAAGACGGGAACACAGAAGACCCCATTGCCCTCTCCCCTGCCGCTCATGAGTCTTGATGTATATGTTGTTTGCGATTAAAATTGAGGGACAGTAACCACACCGTGCTGCGAGCGAGGCTAAATGAGCAGTCCCATCTACCTGAACAGCCCCACCCCGACACGACCCGCCAAGTCCCCCAGATGTGTGTGTTTGTATGTATTTGGTCGTGTTAGATGACTAAGTGCAATTAAGAATGAGAGGCGAGCCACCGAAGGGTGCAGTGATTGAGGTCACTTAGACAGCCCCCTCCACACACCCAACCTGATAGGCCCGCTCCCAAAGCCCTACGTGTGTGCATGAGAGTGGGGGAGAGAGGGGTTCAGGGATGCCACAGCACCCCGTCACCCAGGAGCCCCCGGATGAAGGACGGGCCAGGAGCGCCATCCCCCCTCCCAGGACCACAGTGGACAGCGACCATGGCCAGAGGGCCACCGACTCAAGGAGCACACACCCATCATGCATCCGAAGGAGCAAACGGGAGGACAGACAGGGGGCAGCGGAAGGACCCAGACCCAGGGCCCACCACCCCAGGCCCACCGAGCCCGCCCCCCACAGGGCACCTTACTCTCTCCTCACATACCTAACATCCCACCTATACACCCACACACACATATATACACATTCACACATACACCTACACACACACACACACACACACACATACATATTCACACATATACACCAAAACACATACCCACACACCCATACATCCATACAAACCTCAATCATTCCATCTACCACCCCCTCGCACCTCCTCAGACCCCGTAACCAACACCCCCGCTCTTCCCCCCCCCCCACCCCTCGCCGGCAACCCCCCCGCCCGCCACACACACACACACACACACACACACACACACGTTTGTACTTATATCGTTGTGAAGACACTCATTGACATAATGCATTTCCTAACCCCTTACCCTAACCCTAACCATAAAAAATAAATGCCTAACCCTAACCTATGCCCTAAACCTAACCTAAACCCAATTGTAACCCTAAATCAAAAACCAAGTCTTAACCCTCAAAAAGGCCAAAAAAGGCCTTTTGAAAAGTGAGGACCGGCAAAAATTTTCCTCACTCTGTGGTGAAATACGAATTTTGGTCCTTACTTTGGGTATGTACAAGAACACACACACACACACACACACCACACACACACACACACCCTATACCCTGGATTCCGGGGCAGCAACCAGACAACGGGGCGCACACCGGCCCGGGCCAGCGGCAGCACGCCCGAGCCGACCGGCCCCCCCAAGCAGGCCGACCCCCCCCACCTTCAAGGGAGAGGACAGCCCCATGCATCAGGGCCCAGGGCCCCCAGCCACACCCACCCCAGTACACCCGGCCACCGGACGTGAGCCGGCGCCCAGCCACTCGGCCCCCTGGAGCCACCGCCCCGCGGATGTGACGTAATGCGCGCTCCGACTGGCCTGGTTTCCTTAGGTTTTGTTTGTCCACCATGACTCTGCCAGATGCTTAACGAGCAACAACTGAGCAGTATTAGAAAAGACCGGCTTCTGGCACTGCCACAACTCCAGCACAGACGCCACCAGGCAAAAAAAACTTTCATTTTACTCGAGCGCTACTAAAAGAGCGAGGAAGGAGTTCCCCTCTTCCAAGCACGTACATGGACGCAAGCCACAGACACAAGCGTTTCACTAAGCTGCAGTTACACCCAAGGCCTGCAGGGGCTGTTTCGCATAAAATGTGCAAACTCCTTAATGCACCTTAAATATAGCATTATAAATCAATCTCCTGTTATCAATAAACTCTTCTTTTAAGGTGGTCAAACTTTGACAAGCATGTCGTCTCTGCACAATTCTAAGACTAGTTTGAAACTGTAAATCTCTTGCAGCAAACTGTTGAGTCTGTCAGAGAAATGTATGAATGTTACCCAGTAATGAGCAGATCTATGCTTCATATAATATATATAGTTTCAACAGGGTTCAGATACTTTTCACTTCCTGGTTTTCCATGACTTCATAACTTTTTACCGAATTTCCTTGACATTTATCTTTATTCCAGTATTGAAACGTTCGGTGCTGAGCAGAGCTCCTCAGATCTCCTCCACTCCTCGTCTGATGTCTATTCCTTATCATCTCCATCCTCTCTTTCTTTCAGGGTTTGTTCTGCTGCCTGGAGCCTTCTTTAAAACTCAGCCCGTCTTCTTTGCAAAGAAGCAAAAAGAAAGAAGAATGCCTGCCACGTCCTCCATGTTTGTTCTGCTAATTCTCCCATTTGTCGGCGTGTAATGACATAATATCCTGTGTTGGAACGCGGCCTTTTGTCACCACACCGACATTACAACTGTCAGCCAGCACAACGGAAATGAGACCGACTTGTGCTGGTACACTTTTACCGACCGACCCAACCTGACCTGACCTGACCCGACGCATAGGTGAAAGTAAGCCGGAACGCACGGAGCGCGGGCGGGCCGGTAAGAAAGATACTGGCCTCTTCCACAGGAACGCCCCGGAACGCCTCTGAAAAGCAACTTTCACTCATGCATACAAAGCGAGCCCTTTTTTTCCCAAGCCAATTTTCCCAAAATAAGTGTAAAATGATGAATACATAAAACTCATCTCCAGACTACATCTTCTGTGACGTGTTGAACAAGGTTAATGCGCCTGACGAGCACTGGAGCACTCGCTTACCGTGATAGGCTGCAGCTTGTAGCGGCAGTCCCGCTGTAGCGTAACGTTAATCCAATGTCCACTGTTGTGTGTTTTTGCAGACAACAGGGTAGTCATTTTTGCAAAATAAACAAAACATAAATCCACAAGTAATAAATTGTGAGGGTTCACGCGTCGTAAAATATTCTCCATCTCTCTGTCATGCGAGCAGCATCACTCCTTCTGCAAACAAGCACACGTGGAAGTGAGGTAAACTCAATGCGTTCTTTTCATCGGATGGCTGGTTGCCTAGGTGATGTAAGGACCCCCGTCTCAAGAGACAACCAGGACGGGTTAAAAATGCAAAGAAAAATTGAAAAAAAAAAACCCAATTTAACTAAAAACAACATATTATATATATATATACGCATACACATATATACAATATATACACACATACATACTACATACATACATACATAACATATACATATATATAAATCATAATATATATATATATATATATATATACGTATTATAAGGCTGGGCAATTTTATCGATTCTGTGATATAACTGATTTTTTTTTCGCCAGAAAGTATCGATCTTTCAGCCGCAAGTATCGATAGATTAAGTCTCATTCAAATCCCGCTTGTTCCGTCCGGCACTCTGCTCGCAGCCCCCTCCCCTGCTCCGTCTGCTTTGCAGGAAGAGCAATTAGGTCAGTCAGCCACTGGTGTCTCTGCAGCACTTCTAGTAAGTTACCCACAGAAGAGAAGAAAGAGCAAGAAGGATCGAGAAAATGGCAGGAATTTAACTCCAGCGCCGGTGTCTTAAGCCCGAGCGCCCCCCAATTGGGGGCCTGGCAGCAAACATTTCAGAGATTGTCTAATAATATGGATTATTTCTGACAGAATGTCATGATGCTTACCATCAAATTAAACAGCAGAACCTGGGCTAACCGAAATATCAGCCATTATAACATTAAGGCTATTATAAGGCTAAATGAATTATGAACCATATTCGTGACCGTGTCAACCCACTCGCCGAAATATTGATCGTAGCGCTATGAAACATGATACAATTCACACAAACAGCCTCTCAGACGAGAGCTGAGACTCCGCTGGTTACAACCATCCACTCAAAGCCGTCTAAAACCACAGAATCCGCCAGAAAATGCCACTAAAACAGCCAACAGCAAGATCGCGTTTTCAACTGCGGTAAAAAAAAATCGCCTCTTACCTGGACTTTTGTCCATATAGAGTCCGAATTATGCGTTTATTGTCCATCGGGATCACTTAGCTTAGCCACCTAGCATTCTCTGACGTCAATCCGGGCGTAAAACTGACCCCTAGTTAGCCTCAAGGAGCTCTGTGATTGGTCAGCGCCATACAGTTTGTCTGCGCCATGACGGTGTTTTGCTTGTTCTGATTGGCTAACAGAGCTGTCAATCACATGTCGGTGACCCCCGCTGCATTCTATTGGCTCAGACGATCTAGACGTACGGGGTGTCTGTATTCATGAAGCTGCTGCGGAGCTGGGAGCCTGTATACAGAGGAGGCTTTACGCACGGAGCGTCCAGCTGAGCGTAAACAGACGCTCTGTGTGAATTTCCACTGCAGTCACGCCAGAGACTGCTCTGTTTGGATGTTTTGAACCTCAGCAGTGATAAAAGTGAAAAATATGATTTGGTACATTAGAAAATTCAGATTTCACAAATGGCACCATAGTGTGCCAAAGTGTGCCATCGCCTGACCTGTCTGTACTAAAACCTATCAAATTGTTCTGCTTCACTTTCACAGAGTCAACCTTTGCAGAGAGAGTGTTCATATTTGTCTATGATCTGATGGAGGTTTAGAGCTGCACTGGACTTTTCCAAAGAGATGATCACATTGAAAGTGCTTTTTTTTTTAGGCGAGACTGAAAATTTTTCATTTGTGCTGTGTTCCATCTTCAGTCACACTTAACCAGTAACATATATACTGATATTTACACATCTGGACAAATCTTACAAGTGTTCACTTTATGAGGAGACAGTAACCACTCAAATAGGCCTAGTTATTACAGTGTTACACTCTTTTAGTTTGGTATGTCATTTTCGAGAAGAGGCTCTGAAAAATAGCCCAGGGCTTAAAGGGTTACATCAGATGTTTTAAAAAGTTTTAAAAAGAAGAAAGAAAGTGTTGATTTGGACAAAAATTTTGCGGTTTGCAAGCTGTGTCACACAAACGTCAAATACTCAGGAAATACAACGAACCTACGGGCGCACCTCAAACGTCACCAGTGAGTTAAATGTGTTCAAATGGCACGTTGTTACTTGAATTATTGGCTGTTTTAGAGTAACCAAGGTACTATGTTTACTAACTGGGTGGCTAGAGGGATACCCTCAGAAGTTAAATGTGAAGTTAAAAAAAACTGTAAAAGAAACTGTTCAGAACAGGCCACTTGCTGCAATTTTCAATGTGCACTGGAATGCTGTTGCACTTTATTCACCTCACAAAGGCTTGCAAGCCACAGTTTGCACTGTTTCAATTAAAAATAAATTTTCTCGCCACGTCTGATTCACTTTGTGCACATTTGCAAGCTGTAGACTCTCTGCATAGTCAGAGCCATATATTGTGTATTTGATGCATTCTTTTTTCAGTTCGGTTAAATCAATCCAAGTCAATGGAACAGTAACAAGATGTCACCAAAATCACACTTTCCCCTGAAAATCTTGCAGAAAATGATGTTAGTTTAACAAATCGTATCGAGTTGCATCGAATCGTATCGGATCATATCGTTGGCCGAAAATCGTGATATATATCATATCGTGAGCTGAATATCGGTATCGTATCGTATCGTCAAATGAGTGTATCACTACAGCCCTAGTATGTATATACGCACATTGTTGCGGCGGCCACAAAGCATCATGGGAGGGGATTGTTCGGGCCGTTTCAAGATGTATTTTGTGTTAAAATGTGTTAAAATGTACTTTGTTTTGTTATAGGTGTGTTAAGTTATTGTTTTTATCTGTGTTGATGCCGTTTCTCCGGTCTTTTTATGTTAAGTTCATTCCGTTATGTTGGAACCAACAGTGAGAAGGGTCGGTGTGAGAGTGACTTGGCCTCTGTGCCAGCACTGTTTGATGTGAGAGACATGCTCCCAGTATACATTAGTTGTTATAACAACAAAAGCTTTGATTGAGCTAAAAGGCAACAGTCCTTGTCGATCGTTTGCCTTCTTCGGTGAAGAGGCTGCCGTCACAATATGTATTATATTTAAACATTCAAAATATATATCAAGCAATTAAAAAACAACATTATGCTTCAAGAATGTCAAAAAAAATCGGCTTTATCAATAGCTGTTTGTACGATGCTCGCAACGCTTTGCGCACAAACTAAAACATTTTTGAGCACAGTTCTGCAAGAATCTTATCTTACTTTCACCCCTGCCGACGCGCCCGAGCTGTGCAGTGGAAACGTTACTGGAGGCACCAGCGTCTCACAACCTGTGTTTCATGCAGCCGCAGCGTCTGTCTGCTGTTTAAACCACTTGAAAATGGCATCAAGTTGCAGACGACAGAGCTCGCAGAGCCAACACCACTTTCTGAAAACCATAAAGCATCCTTGACATGATATTTCATAGCGACAGCGTTCATGGCTTGATGTGGATCATATCATCGCCCGTAATAAACGGAGCAGGAAGTGGAACAGAAACCATTTAGCTGATAACTGGAGAAAACTGAAAGTGCATCCCGGACGGGAGCACAGAGTCGATTCCACCTACTTAATTCCACCTATGCTAATTAAATCCAGAATAAAACTTTCGATGTTTCTGGCTGTTTTGAAGTTCGTATCCTATTTGAAAACGAAAGCAAAGGCCTGGACTTATTTCAGAGGATCTGCTCCTGAAATGGACCAGTCTGTCAGAAGTATTAACAGTCACCTTTCAGTTTAATTTAGCCTTTTAAATTCATTCATTCAGTTTAATTTACACTTACCTTCTCGATGTCTGAAAGCAATCCTGTAGATGTTTTCTGACACTTCCCTCCACAGGTGAACACTCTCCTCCGCCTGATCTCCGTTTGATCTGGAATAGTTTTCAATTCTCCCCCTCTGCTTCTTGGACAGGACTTTTCCACAGTTAAAAATAACCGGGTAGCGGTAATATCACCCATCTTTCTCCAGTGAGGCGTAAGTCACAGAAAACCGACTCTTCAGCCCAGCCGGGCTGCAGACAGGCTGCTGTGTTGTGGCTGCAGGTAAATCTGGAAACAGGAAATGAGCAGACTTCCTCTCAGAGGAGGATGGGGGGAAACTACATGGCTCTGTGCTGACGGGGAGGGCGCAGGGGTGACTGGTGTCGTGTTTTTAAAAGTAACACAAGAAGCAATAAATCGGCTGCACAGCCTGTGTCTTCACTGCGGAGCCCCCGGACATGACATGGTAAAAAAAAAAAAAATTAAATTGTGGCCACGAATTACTAATTCGTTCCTTCGAAATAATTAAATCGTTCGCCACGAATTAACAATTCGTTCCCTCGAAATAATTAAATCGTGCGCACGAATTACTAATTCGTTCCCACGAATAGTTATATCATTCATAGACTGAATAGTTCAGTAAAGTTGGCAGCATATTGGACAGATACGGACTTTCAGTCTCAATAACTCTTTTAACAAAATGTCAGTAACATAAAGGGCGCTGCATCCCATCGTTGTGAGGTGGACGATATGCTGCAAGTTCATTTTTATTAAAAGTATCTGTCTATCAAGCAGCAGACGAAAGTACTGCGGGGTAAGGGACCGTCTACAACTTACAAGACACTGCACCAGTGAAGAAAAATACCATATCCAATAAATTTGATAGGAGACAAAATGAAGGTTGTAGCGATTATGGTGACACTGCAGTAAATCCCAGTGGGGTATTACGTTTTTGTTGTTGTTGTTTTGTTTGTTTTTTTTTTTTGTTTTTTTAGCTATTTGTCTTCACTGGTTGCAGCGTCTTGTAAGTTGTAGACGGTCCCTGAAGCCCGCAGCACTTCCGGGTGCTGATTGAAATCAATATTGTTTCTGCTGCTTGATAGACAGATACTTTTAATAAAAATGAACTGCAGCATATCGTCCACCTCACAACGATGGGATGCAGCGCCCTTTGTATGTTACTGACATTTTGGTTAAAGAGTTATCTGAGACTGAAAGGTCCGTATCTGTCAATATGCTGCCAACTTTACTGAACTGTTCAGTATATGATGATATAACTAATTCGTGGGAATGAATTAGTAATTCGTGCGCACGATTGATGATAATTCGTGGCCACAATTAATTTTTTTTTTACCATGTCATGTCCGGGGCTCCGTACTTCTCTAACTCAGTTCTCCGCTTTATTTTTTCGTTCTTCTCTTGACTTCCAAAACAGTCCCATCACCTCCCACGCCCACAGCGCCCCCCACATGGTAACATAACATAACTCAAGAACTCCCACAGCAGTAAAAAATCAACATACCAGAATACCACATCTCCCCTTTCTAGAGAACAAAGAGTAGACTGTCTTGTCTCACCAGACCTTAGAGGATTATTCTGCCTCTTTTGAAGAAAGGTCTGTTCCTGTTTAAATCCTGAGCAAAAGAACACAGTAAACCAAACTCTTTAGTGGTTTTTCAATCAATTGTAATCAAACAATTACTGTTTCTTAAATTTTCAAGTTTTACTAAAATAAAAGTGTTTAAACATGCCCCCTTTAGCAGTAACATAAAATGTCCATAAACTTAAAATAATATAGGGCTTCTTTCATTTTCCTCCTTGACGCTCGGTACTGTCCTTTATGATGCACGTCAGTTTATAAGTTAAGCCTCATGGGTTTAACGATGACTCTCCCAGACCTGGTTCTGGGAAGAGGATTCTCTGCAGGTGAAACTTGGGTTACCACGTTAATGATCAAACTGGAGATCGTGCTCACATCAACCGCAAACAAACCCCAGTGCACGTCACTGCACTGTGCAGACAGGACGTGATGTTGACTATGAACAAAGCCTTTATCCAGGACTTTGATGATGACTTGACTATATCAGGACGTCTTTTTTGACGAGACTCAACGCACAGCGTTTAATAATAATGCATTGGTTTTATATAGCGCTTTCTGGACACCCAAAGACTCTTTACGTTGTATCATTCATTCTCACCATACTGGGTGGTGGTAAGCTACTGCTGTAGCCACAGCTGCCCTGGGGCAGACTGACGGAAGGGAGGCTGCCAGTCTGCACCATCGGCCCCTCCGACCACCCACATCACCACCACCAACCATTCACTCTCACACTGAGGCCAAGGTGGTGAAGTGTCTTCACAGTCAAGGACACCACCGACGCCTGCAGGAGCGGGGATCGAACCACCAACCTCCCGGTTACAAGACGACCCGCTCTACCATCTGAGCTCCTGTCTCCCCGTTTGTACATCTGTCTACTGTTCCCTTGCCAAACCCCACGACGGGCAATGGAATGATTTGGGACGGTTCATGCGACAGCGCGTGATTGGCAGCCGACCGCTGATCCAACCCTCCAATATTCGCCGCCTCTCTCAGCATATCGTGAGACCTCCGCTGAAGTACATGTTCTCCAGTCTGTGCTGTTGACACAACATACCAATGAGCATGCTCGACATGTACAGTTGTGTTTTAGAGAACAAATAGAAACACGGAGTTCAAATTCTCAGGATCAGAATTTAAAGCTAATTAATTTAATCTTGAGAGGGTTTTCTTTATTCAGACCCTCCGAAGCGAACTGTGAAACACCAGTTCATTCAGTCGCTGCATCTTTATCAGCTGAGGAGCCAGAGACAGCTGAACAGAACACAACTGCAGATGCTGGAGAAACAGCATCACACACAGCCCAGTGAGCTGATGATGTGAGGATGAAGGTGCATCAATCAGATTGTTTAATAGAAAAAATAATACTGATGTGTTTTGGTTTTGTTTTTTGTTTGGGAAGCATTTGTTTTTGTTTTGTTGGAAAATTCCTGCAGGAACCCCATGGTTAGGATCCGCAATTCTGATCCTCTGTTGCCAGCCACACTGCACCGACCACACACACACACACACACACACACACACACACACACACACACACACACACAGTCTTGTATTTCTATCCTTGTGGGGACCGTCCATTGACTCCCATTCATGTCTAGCCCCGAACCCTGACCCTTACCCTAACCCTAACCCACACCACAACAAAGCCTAACCCTAAAGAAATGTTTTTGCACTTTTACTTTTTTCAGTAACAACAACATGGTCAAGAAACACTGTTTCTCCTACTTAGGACCGGAAAAGGTCCCCACAAGGCACGTCGTTCCACGTTTTGCTATCCTTGTGGGGACATTTGGCCCCGACAAGGATAGAAATACAAGAACACACACACACACACACACACACACACACAAACACACACACAAACCACACACACACACACACACACACAGAAAAAGACAGACTTCCTAAAGTTATTTTACTAACATTCAAATGATGATGTGTTTATTGTATCTCATCAATCTCGAGGGAGAAATATCAGAAGGTCAACAGTCCTGATGAAATGAAAAAAAGGCAGCAGGCTGCCTCCATTATGGGTCACTTCTCCCCCCTCATCACTGAGGCTCTGACCACAGGCTGTGGGGCTCATCGTCTGAGTGAAATGATTTAAAATGTCAGCCTTTAATATTGTGAACTTTATGTTTATCTCTATGTAGTATAGAGAAAATGTACCAATGATGAATACACAAGAAAACTTCTCACTTAGGTGAAGATTTGTTTATGACTGGCTGCAGAGAACCCGAATCAAACGTCAGTTTCAAAATCCACTGACAGAGATGACACTTCCACCTCCACCTGATTTAGCTGAAGTATTGTGGGCTAAACTTAAAGATTATGTGGCTCAATAAGCTCAGCGAAACCTCCAAGAGCAACACTGAAGTCAGATGTCACATTAACACAAACTGAGCAATGACAGTGGTTACAGGTAGTGAACAGGAGTAAGTAAATGATCAAGGTGTTCAGTTAGGACAGAAAGTCCATATGATTCACCAGATTTCACCCAGAACCGCTCACCAACAAAATGGTTTTTCATTCCTGGGAATATGTTCCTGCTGTCGACGGTTTATTCCAAATGATTGTGATTTTATTGCTCCCATTAGGTCTCTGACTGCATGCTTACAGGTTTCCTGGACTCAGCTGCACTGGAAGCATCCCAGGCCCTGCAGTCTTTGTTCACTTTCAGTAACACTTTATTTGAAGCCCTTCTGTATAACACATTATAAGTACATTTATAAGCATTATAATGCCATTATAGCACATGTAGCTATAGTTATAAACATTCATAGATGATCACAATGCCAGGACCTAACTCTAAACCCTAACCCTAACCCTATGCTGTATAGTGGGTTATAAAGCATTGTGATCATGTAGGAGTGTTTATAACAACGTATAATGTGTTATACCGGGTGCTTAAATTAAAGTGTTACCCACTTTTCTGTCTCTCAACCTGTCATTTCATTATTTCTGATATTGATGGAACTGTGAGGTTATGGTTCTGATTGTTCTGGTAAAATGAAATATCATAATGTTCTTTGTGTTAACAGCTAAATGTTCTTTACATGTTAGCAGCTTGCTTCATGATGCACCAGGCTCGGGGTGTTTGGGATTGACGCCAGGGAGGTGAATGTTGAAGGACATGCTGATAACATGCAGCTTGTGTTTGGGTTGTTTTCATAGCAACGTCTCTCCAGACTGCTCAGCCCCTCCTTCACACTGTCAGCAACTTTCTGGGGAAGAAAAAGGGGTTTTTTTTCCTCCTGCTCAAAGTTTCAATTACCAAACTAACCCATTCTGTTGTGCTGATGTCTGGGTGTGTATGTGTGTATATGGTGTGTCTGAGGGGGGAATGGAACATCAGGCCTCATCAGTCTCAACAGGTCACATCATTCTGGTTTACCGGGCAGGTCTCAGCGGTGGCAGAGCAGCACTGTAAAGTGTTCGGTGTGTGCAGCTCACAGTGCAGGTGGAGGAGAACGCTGTGGAGAATGCTGCTCACCCTCCACCAGGCAACAGTGAAGATGTTCCTGCTCCTGCTGCTGCTGCTTCCCCAAATCACAGCCCCCCCCCCCCCCCCCCCGCTCCATCGCAGACACATTGGACCTGGCAGGACCCCAGGACAGCCTGTGGTGGAGGGCTGCCCCTGCAGTAGCTCGAGAGTTACATGATGCCAGCTGTATTGTTTGTGCTTTTATGCCTTATGCCCTGTTAACATTTTAATAATCCTTGTTCCTCTTCCTCTCCAGGATTCTCTCTACACGTTTCTGCATGATGGCAGGAATAACACTGACACAGAGCTGCAACATCCTCATGTTTCTCACTCCAACCTTTCCCCTGAGCCTCAGCCTTCACTGCATGAAAAGCCAGATATTCGGGGGCGTACACTGATGGAAACGTGCCTCGGTTCTAACAGTGTATGGGCGTTTCCAGGTTGTACTCTCCACGTGTGCCTGTCCCATGTATAGAGCTGGGAAGTGTGACGTCACTGCCGCAATGACTCATGGGATAGGCAGGCCGACGCGTGGGCTGTTTGCATGCTACTATCAGGTAACAGT
Source organism: Salarias fasciatus (assembly GCF_902148845.1). Taxonomy (NCBI): domain Eukaryota; kingdom Metazoa; phylum Chordata; class Actinopteri; order Blenniiformes; family Blenniidae; genus Salarias; species Salarias fasciatus. The sequence goes on from NC_043747.1 coordinate 3,545,028, forward strand.
CGAGGAGTGTTTGCCGGAGGAACCTGAGCCTGAGGGATTATAACTTTGTTGCGTTTTTTGGAATTGCTGAATTACTTTTCCACGGAGCTGCCGGGCTGGAGAAGAGACGTGACGGAGACCAGAGGACTGTGGATGTTTACGAGCTGCGAGTAATGAATTATCTGCCTCTGGCCCATTCAGTCCTGCGGGGACATTCACGTTGGACTGTGGGGGTGAAAGTTTGGACACTGAGGAGCATTTGAGGTTTATTTCATGACGTTCTGCGTTTTGAGGTGTCAGTTATTTATTTATTTATTTTTGGGGGGGACTTTAAAATTAATTTTTTTTTATTAATTTTTTTATAACAAGAGAACAAAGTATGTTGTCAGAGGCAAGTGATCAAAAAGAAAACCAAAAAGCATATACAATAAAATATGCATAATATGTAACATATATTTTCACAGTTTTCACAGTACAGAACGATGCAGCATGTTCACATTTATGCACATTTATACAAATGCGGCATTTTCTGTTAAAGTTATGAGGAGCGCTGGAGCAACGAGTGGCTGGTCTTCTGTGGGGGGGTTTCTTGGTATAATACATGCTGTGTTTTGGACTCATTTCTATGTTTCTGGTCTGTTTGTTAATCACCCTGCTGTGACTTGCTTTGGAAAAGACAGGCGAGTCGTTACAGTCTGAAAAGATACAGAAATGGAGAAACTCTTGGTGTGTTAGAAGGAACTTTCTTCCATGACGATTTATTTACTTATTTAACAGGGACAACCCATATTGATCAACACTTCTTTCTCAGTAGTAGTGTAAATATGGCAGAGTTAGCCATGGACTAATTTACATCTGTATGATGAGAAAGGCTGCTCTCAGGAAGCCTTGAATAAATGTTATAGCCGTCCTGCTGCAGTGCAGAGAGCAATCAAAGGGAAACTAAACAGTTGGTCAGTGAAGCAGGAGTCACTCAGATTGAGTTTAGATGTGTGTGTGCTGAAAGTTCGGCAGTATGCTGACGTCCTTTATCCAGTCGGCGTGCTCGCACGGGTCCACTCCGTTCTTTAGGGTTAGGGTCTATGGCTTTTTCCAAGTTCCTTTTCTCCCATTTTTTCTCTGTAGGATCCTGCACTGCTCTCTCTTGCTTTGGACATATTTTTTTTCTACCATTCAGAGGTCCTTCTGTTTTTTTTTAAATCGCTGAATTGAGTAGTACACTGCATTACGTCGTAGTCAGCTCTGAAGGGTGAAAAATACACTGGTGATACTCTGTACTGTTAAAAGAAGCTTTTGCTTGCTGATGGGTCCTGCTGGAATGCGGCGCCTGCACGAACCTGGTACAGGTCATTATGACCCCTGCCCAGGTCGCCTTATAAGGGATTTGTTTTGCTTAATGCTGCTCTTCAGAAGATTCTTAGTAACTGATGTAATAGTGACCACACCTCAGAGAAAGTATAAGACAGTGATGGATGAGAAACGCTTCGGCTTTTTCACTTACAGACTCTGAACTGTGTGAATCTGCTTCCTGATTGCATCTTGTAATAAAAGATCCTTTCTGCTGGACTTCGGCTCCGACTGATTTCATCCTCTCACAGACAGAGAAAAAACCCTTCAGCTCCCAGGTGATAGCGTTCAATTTCATTGTTTACATTTCCCGGCCTGCCCCGTCCATCATGCATTGCGTGAAAGTCACGTGGTCTTCCCAGCTGCCGGACTTCATGTCTTCAGCCTGATCGGCCATCAGGCTGCTGCTGCTGCTAGCTGAAGCTAGCTGCTACTGCTGCTGTTGCTAGCTGGCTCCGCTGTGTCTCAAAATGCTTCACAGCTGAAAAATAGCGAAATTAAAACTTCATTAGTGTCTTTTTTATGTCTCTGTCCACATCCTCCAAGCATGGACCTGCAGCCAAAATAAATCACAACATTCATTTAACATGCAGAGGAATATCGTAGAGTTGTTTAAGGAATTTAAAAAGTTTTGAAGTAACAGACACAGTGGCCCGCATTTATCAAACCATCATACAGCTGCATACATGCGTACAGCCATATGAAAGACAGGAATAGCATTTATCAATATGATTGTGATCGAACGGAAGGATGAACTCTCACCACAGGTCTGACATCGTGGAGCGACTTTGAGTCAGTGTGGATTTGCGGTGCAGCACAGAAAAACCTGGCGGAGCGTGAAAATAATTATAAAGCAAACCTCAAACATGTCATAAACCACAAGCAGCACATATTCAGTGAAAATTAAAAGAATAAAAAAATTAAATAATGCCCTGACAGAATATCTAATAAAATTTCCCCATGTGGGATTAATGAATCATTTTCAACTTTAAATAACTCCGCTGGTCCATCCCGCCATGGAGCAGGAGGCTGTTTCAACAGTGAACAGAGACGCCTTGATACGGAGCAGCTTCAGACCCAGCAGGGGAAACGCTGCTGTTTAGCCCCGAAGAGGTGTGTGACTTTATTTTGGCCTGTGCAGTTTTACACAATATTGCATTGGCCGATAGAGTGACTTTTGATGCACCGGCGCATCAAGAGGAGCCGATGTGGGAACCAGAGGCTCCACTGGAGGCTGGACGGAGGAAACAGGACCTGAAGAACCGCTACTGAAATGTAAATAAACTCTAAAGTTTAGCAAATGATTTATTTAATCAGTGATGTGATGCCAGCAGCCTAGAAATAACAAAATAGCTGAAGGGAGATTAAATACAGACAGTGGACGTTTTGTCAAACATTTTATTGAGACGTCTATAAAATGTCATTACTTTTGTTCAGTGTATTATTGATTATTGATTTTCTCCAGCCTGGTCACTACTGCGGCCAGTAAACGGCAGATTTCTCTTTATCTTTCCAGGATCTCTGCCGTGATGACGATGGGTCTCGGTCCAGAAGCATCAGGAGTGGATGTCAGGCGCCACCCTCGGTGGCCTGAGTTCCGGGTCCTCTGCAGTCCGGGGTCCTGCTCAGCACCGGGTCTGGTACTGGATGTTTGTGTGAGACCATCACCGCTGTGGGGGGGAGACCGGGCCACTGTGCCGCTCTGAGACATAATTAAAGGAAACAATAAAGATCTGAGCTGTATAACGTGAGTCAGCCTCATTATTTGTAATATCAGGGTTAAATTGACGGACCTATAATCTGCTCAAACCTCAGCCGGTGTCCGGTCGTCCAGACAAAGCTGTTCATCGCTGCAGTGATCGTCCTCCATACAGTGTTTTCTATTCTCCTTTAATTCTAGTTTTTATTCTTCCACAGAGCTCCTCCTGATTCACCTCCACCTCAGACCTGAGAGGATCCGTTTTCAGCCCAGAAAAGTTTCTTTTTTTGCCAAGATTTAATTAAGATGTTAACGATGACCAAATTCAGCCGCTGATTTTATCAAGACCTGATCATTCAAACGCTGAGATCGGTGAGGTTCGAACGTTTCCTTTATCTCCTGTAGGCCCCGTCGTACGGTGAGCTCAACGCTCAGATTTACACCCAATTCAAAGAGAGTTTGATAAATGAAGGCCAATGTCTGGTCTTGCCCACACCTACAGGCATATTGGGCGACAATTTTAACATTTTGTCCCAGGTATTTAATATTAGGTTGGAACCAAACCCTCTTTTGGCTCTTTTCTGTGTTTTGGAAGGTCATGTACAAGTGAGCGCCAGGATAAAATATTCTCTGGCCTTCACTTTACTTCTAGAACGTAGAGCCATTCTTTTCAAGAGGAAAGACCCCAACCCTCCTGTGCATTCACAGTGGTTACAAGATGTCATGTCTTGACTAAAACTAGAAAAATTAAGATTTTCCTTGAAACAGAATCTTAAAGCATTTGAGACAACATGGGGCCGTTTCATGCAACTGTATCCAGCTCTTTGAAAAGAATGTGCTACAATATGTTTGCATCTTCGTGAACATGGCAAATAGTGTGTATATTGCTCTAATGTGGTGACAGGTTAGGAGGGTTTACTTTGAATTTTGTTTTGTTTTGTTTTTTATTTTTATTTTAGTTTTTCTACACCAGCCACTGTACCTGTGCATCCATCCTGGTAGGGGATTTACAATTATGGTTCTATACAGCTATGAAGAACTGTGCTCTATGTAAGTCTATTGCCTGCCAGCTTCAAATGTTTTTGATTATTTGACAATTAAAAACAAATTTTGATTTAAAAAAAATAAGGCCAATGTCTTTTCAAACATATATTCTGCTTTCACATGCATACATTCTCCTAAATAAACAGGCATATTTGCATATGTAGCGGGTCCCAGCTCAGTCTCCGCTGGAAGATATATGGATAATCCTTAGAAAGGAGCGCTCTGGAAATGTTGAAAATATTACAGAGAAATCAGCGACGCAGGACAACTGTTGCTCATTCTCCATCCATCCGGATTATGTTTATTAACATCTTCATCTTAACTCTGTAACTGCATTAATGATTGATTTTCTGTTATTCTATCTGCTGGGTATTAAAGCACAGGTAATATCCACCTTTGGATAACATGAAGCCATATTTTCTTCATATTTCTTCTCACACAAATATCTCCAGATGATATTGACATATTGTTCAAACATTAACTTATAAAAACTCGGACGGAACCCAGACACACATTTTCTCTTTAAATCACATTTTCTGCCATCAATCATGTTTGCACTTCGACTTTTAAACACTTTAACATCTTTGTCCTCCCATTGAAGGAGTGCTTCTTTTCATAATGACACATTTTTTAAGCGATCACTTCATAAAAAGAATAAATCTCATTTGCAGCTATGATGAATTACTTTGACACTGTGAACAATGACAAATACTGGAGGGTGCTGCCCCCCTGTGTCCATTTGGAGAACAGCATATCATTGTACACTTCAATCTGTCTCTCATCAGGAATCCATCAGATTAAAGTAAAATACCATTGTAATGGGAGGAAAGGAAACAAAAAGTAATAATCTCAACAAAACACATATTTTGTGAGCTTCACACATATGTACAAAGAAAATATATGCACGTAAGAGAAGTATGTATGTAGGGATGTGTGTGAGTGAGTATAGTGGAAAAGGAAGTTCATCATTTATTGTGCTGTGATTGGCTGAGAAGCTCCAGTGGGCGGGTCCTGTTCAGGTCATAGTCATCGTGGCAGATGGAGAGGACTCTGGTGTCCTGCAGCAAGCCACTGGGGTCTTAACAAATATTTTATCATCCCCAGAAGCGGTGCCATCCTTCTCCTCCTCGCTTGAGCAGCAGGTCACCGGTACACCAGCATGGTCCAGAATGGGTTGAGACCGCTTCTCAGTCCTGACTGGAGCGTGCTGTGGAAAACTGAAACTCAGAGACGTGGTCAGTCGCTCACATGAAGGCAGCGCTGACAGCTCGGACTCATCAGGCACACAGGAGACACGTGAAGGACGCCGGGACAGTTTGGACATAGGAACGGCTCTCAGACAGCCGAGAACCGGCTCTCTTTCACTTAAAAGATCCGTTCAAATGAATGACTCGTTCACTGAACTGCTGTGTGTCCTAACACAGAAATGAGGATTGTTTTAGATGCTCTGTCAGACTCAGCTAAGCCTTAATAGCTGATTTTCACAATTTACTTCAACTGTACAACAACCACACGTTGACACCGTTGGGTTTCAGGTTGTTCGCTGCTTCAGTTGTGATTCACTTCATTCACACAGTGTTCATGCACACCTTTATAAAATTTAGGAATCCAGTTCTGGGGACTTTAACATGTCGATAACGAAGCAAAATGTAGTTTACTGCTGTGCCCTCAAGTGTGCGATTCCATTAAACATTGGGATTATTTTACATCTCATAATCAAACACACATCATTAAAACACACATTTATCTATGACTGCTGCATTAACCACTTTCTGTTAGAAGTGTATTACTTACCCCATCGATAAGTATTATTTTATGTGAGTGACTGAAATGTGTTTTCTTGCAGCCTTAAACTTCTTCTTTCTTTTAAAGCTTTTGCTGCATTTTTCATTGCATCCGTCATTGTTTCTGCTTCCTGAGCTGCTTCATGGCCAATAACACCGCCCATGACGCCTCCTGCTGCAGCCGCGGCAACTGCACCTGTAACCGCTGCCACTCGGACAGCTACTGACACTTTCTCTTCTGCCATCCTGCCCACTTTTGTATATGCTGCTGCTGCAAGCACTCCTGTTAACCTTCTGACCGTAGTCTCAAGATTTTGTGTTTGAGACGTTTTTCTGACAACTGTTGTAACCGCTCTAACCAGAGCCTCGACGCCAAACAAAGCTCCCAACAAAACCCCCGTTGTAACTCCGGCCAGTTCAATCAGAAATCTGTTTCCCACTTGGCGTTTGGCCTGGTTTCTGATCTCCTCTGGTGGCAGGTCTTCTGGAGATGACTGCCTGATGTGCTCCTCCTCTCTCTGGATTTCTCTCTCCACAGCTTTCAGCAGGTCGTTGGTGTAGCATTGGCCGTTTCTTTCCACCGTTAGCTTGTCGATGGTCTTCAGTAACTCTTCCCTCTGGAAATGGTTGCTCCTGTAGTCGTTCTGCAGTGCGTTGTCGTTCCAGTCTTCGTTATCAAAGACGTGGCAACGGCCGCCGCACCTGTTCACCAGGTCTCTCAGCTTTGGATTCTTACTGACGAACTCCTCAATTTTCATCCCATTACGAAGCTGTTTTCCAAAAGTGAAGACGACCACGGCGTATTTCAGAGCGTCTTCAGAGAAATATTCACATATTTTGCTGATGACGGCTTGCTCCTGCTCTGTGAATCTCTCAACTTTCAGCACGATGAGAAAGGCGTGAATTCCAGGAGCACACTCTGTAATGCACTTTATGATCTCAGGCTTCAAATCCTCCTCTGACCTTTCTGTATCAAACAAACCAGGCGTGTCGACCAAAGTGATCTTTCTGTCACCGACATCTCTGGTTTCAGATTGACATGTGGCAGTTCCAGAAACAGAAGAATCATGTACAGTGAACAAGTTCTCTCCAAGTATGATGTTAGCGAGGCTGCTTTTCCCACTGCCAGTTTTTCCCAGCAGGACGATCCGCTTTGACTCTAAGGGAGAAAAAAGACTCCAATTAAGCATATCTTTAATCATGATTTTCTTTTTTTTTTTGTTGTTGTTTTTTGGGTTTTTTTTTTTTTTTTACAGCAATTTGAAAGTACTATGCCAACAGGAGTGAGTTTTTCTGTTTGTAACATTGAAGTTTTCCACATTTGCTTTGGTGCATTTTGTCACATCACCTCTGTACAGCCCATTCCCAACAGGGCTGGTACACTTTAGGTTCCTGAGGGTGAAGAGGGATAATCGTCTCGGACACGTGTCCACACGGCGCATCAATCAAAAAGTTCCACACTTTCTCAATGTCTTTGGGTGCGGCAACCCCTTTATTTTCCCGTGCATGAATCCCACAGTTTTACAGGTGCCAAGCTTGGCCAGGTGAGCTTACAAGCGCTCCATTCCCATACCATCATCCCCACCACCGTCTCACACGCCGCTCAGACATGGTGAAAAGACTGTTCGCTGTCTCTCTATGCACACCTGCCCCCGATCACCTGTGAGCCTTATTTATGCCTTTCCCCATACTGCTCCCCCTGGTAGTTAAGGAAAGAAATGAAAAATTGGCTCCAACAACCTCCACAACATGTTTTCATTTGTGCACATCATAGTAGCAGTTTCTCAGTCCCTCCAACAAAAATGCAAATACTTTTAGACCTGCAGCAATAGCCTTCTTACAACTCTGCTGTTTTATAACATTATCATTTGCTCATTATCATTAGAGACACTTTCCTCATTGCATTGTATGAGAAGACATTCACTGTGAAGTAGATAAAAATATGTGTCCAGACAGACAGGAATGTCTGGATGAGCATGATTGATTTACACTAATGTGTACGTTGGATGTTCAGTTCTAATATTTACTGTGATGTTTACTTGTTTGCACAGCTTTACCTAAAGGGAATCACAGATAGGAAGTTGGAATGGTGTGCCAGAAACACACATGTCTATTTCCAAGGAAATATGCTGCATTAAACCTCTTGAAGAATACCACTGCTGACTGGTCATTAAACAAGTGGTGTCAGAAGTCAACCCTGGCAAAGTTCCAACTCGGGGTGGGTGGTATAAACGGTATAAAATGTAGCCTATGCGATATAAATTTGGCCCACGGTAGGGATTTTGGTCATACTGCCCAACCGCGATAGCACATTAAGTCCTCTAGGTGGCAGTAATGCAACTTTTTAGATGTCCGGTTCCCCGAAGAAGAAATACACAACAACAGCGATGGCGGCGAGCGGTGAACAAATGGAGGAAGAGCTCGTGAAAAAGATTGGTGCAACATCTAAAACAGCGATCTGTAACTGGCGGCCCGCTGGCCACATGGATAAAACCATGCTGCTGGGGACCAACTCAACACAAGGAGCCACTGATGCCAACCAGGCAGGCCTTGGGAGAGAGGTGCTACTGACGTCTGTAAAGTGGACAAAAGGAACTACCTTGAAGAAGCTGACTGTTTCTCCAGATACATTGACCTAGCCTGACATGACGGGGGCCACGGTGAGGCCTCGCCTCAGCACCATCTCCGTGAGGTGGGGTTGTCCCACTACCTTCTACCCCTTTCACACTGGCCAATAAAACCGTTTAAACCCGCTAATTAATCGGGTCCTCATGGCAGTGTGAAAGTGTTCACTCAGCATTAGACCCGGGTTTTTCAACCCTGCAATCGACGCGGGTTTTTAGCGGGTCGCTACCATCGGCTTTTTAGTGGGAGGGGCAACAGGGAGTGTGAAAGGCAGACATGAGTCGACAAGGTAACTTACGCGATGACGTTGATGCAGCGTGGCTACGTTAGCGTGCTAGTTGTTGTTTCTGGACGCAGCGTGAGATTTTCTTCATCAAGATGACCCAGTATTGGCAAGATAGCGAGACCAGAGAGCTGCTCTGGATCCGTGGGGAAGAGGAGATTCGTCTACAGGTAACGGGGACTGAGCTCTAGTTTGTTGTTTACTTTCGCTTTGCTCCATTGCGCTGATGATGTCATCAACGCGGGACACTATCGGCGCAGGAAAACGCAGTGACTCGGCTCGCCAGCAGGCGCGTCTGCAGGCAGTGTGAAAGGACTCAAAAGGCGATTATTAGCGGGTCGAGAACACGGGTCGAGAACACGGGTCGACCCGCTAGTTGCAGTGTGAAAGGGGTATTAGTGATTGATGATGGACCACAGTTTTCTGGACAGCAGTTTCAGGAGTTTGCAAAGGCACACGACATCCACCATGTCACAACGAATCAGCATTATTCCCAGTTGAATGCTGCCGCTGAACGAGCTGTGAGAACTCTGAAGTAAAACAAAAGGACCCTTCACTGGCTCTCCTAAGCTATAGAACAACCCCTATTCAGGCCACAGTCCTGCCCAACTAATGTTAGGACATCAGATATGGACTCCTGTTCCCATACTTGGAGACAAGTTTCTACACCAGTGGCCAGATTTGTCCATTGTGAAAGCAGCAGATTCCAGAGTAAAGAGCAAGCTGCCTCATTTCAAGCCTGGTGATTCAGTTACTGTCAAACTTGACAATCGGAAAATATGGACCAGGACTGCAGCTGTTCTGTAGAGATCCTACTTCAATGGCACAGTGCATGGAGACAGATGGCATCTGCATCTGATAAACCCATTGCTTTCCCAGCTAAGCTTGTAGAGGAAGAAAAGGACAAAGGGATAGCTGGGACAGCAACACACAGAGGACATCACCAAGAAGAGAGAACAACATCATCAGCAGACGTCATGACCATGACGAGAGGCGGAGTCATCGAGCAGCCATCCCACCTGAGAGACTTTGTCACTTGAAAGACTTTCCAGTGCATACACTTCCCTCTGAGTCAGAATAATTCTCGGCATCTAAGCAGGTGAGCAGTAGTCAACCCAGGAGCCTAGTTCAGGTCATGTTTGTTTGTCATGTGTTGGGAAAAAAAGAGAGTTCTGTTTGTCAATCCCTTGTGTGAACTGAAGCAGCTCAGAATATTCAAAATAAGAACCAATGAACAGTATTCAGTCAGGTTAGCTGGCCTGTTTAGGAAGACATAAGCTTAACATACATACAACATACACAACATTTGTTTAAGATATTGTCTACGTTTGGTTTAAGGTATGCTAAGATAGTCAAAGGAGTAAAGAAGCAATGTATTGTTGGTTCTGACATGAATATGCGCAACAGAGACACAAAGTTGGAAAGGTGCATTGGCGCCCACATCTATGTTCACTGGACGATACTGTAATAAACCTGAAGGATATCACTGTCGACTGTCATTAAACAATACAAAGTAAATGTAGGCGTTGTTGAAAATAAGGGAGGATTTTTTAATGTTGCACAATGCTGTGAATACATTAGAATCCCAAAGGGAATATGCAATAAAACTGTGAAACATCCATATTCAGTGTCTTGTACCGAGTTGCCTCACCTAATACAATAATATGTCCTTTTACTGTAGTTTTCAAATGGCTGTCTAAATAGTTTATAATGCAGCCTTGAGCATTGTCAGGTAGCATCACCAAAATGTAACTATTTTGCTTTAGAAAAAAACTTCATAATGAAACATTAGAAAGCCATTTGACTGTCTTGTTCATAAACTATGGTTCCAGGATTTTTCATCTTGATGATACTGACACTTTCCCTGATGTGAAAACTCATTTTGAGAAATGAACTATTAATTCTGAGCAAGAGACAGGCTTTTGCAGGCTATCAAGGACTTTTTAGTGTGTTTTAATTGTTTTGAGAAATGTATCAACTGTTGTGCCAAAATAGCGGTGTGAGAAATGCACCAAAGTGACTGAGAAAACTGGAGTACTGGAATTTAATAGACAGTACTATCAACACCAATGTCATTCATTCCTCTCTTACTTCTTGCACTGTCCCTCAGTCATTCAAAACCGCTACTGTCTCCCCATCCTGAAAAAAACCTGGCTTGGACCCATCTAATTTCAATAACTTTCATCCTACATCCAACTTACCATTCCTCTCTAAAATCCTTAAAAAATCTGTAGCCTCTTAACTTCACAATCATCTCATCACTAATAACATCCACGAGCAGTTTCAATCCGGCTTCCATCCCCGACACAGTACTGAAACAGCACTCCTCAAAATCACCGACTACTTCCTCTCAGCTCCAGACTCTGGTTTACTTTCCATTCTCATCCTCCTTGATCTCACAGCAGCATTCCACACCATTTCTCAGCTCTCTGCTTCTCAGACTCTCATCTATTGTCATCTCCCACACTCCCCTCGCTTGGTTCACCTCCTATCTTTCTGATCGCTCACAATTTATTTAACTCAAATCTCATAAGTCCAACACCTTCTCTGTCTCTGCCGGTGTGCCCCAGGGTTCTGTCTTGGGTCCACTTCTCTTCATCATTTACATTCTCCCACTTGGTCACATCTTCTGTAAACACAATATCCACTGCTACGCGGATGACACCCAGCTCTACCTCTCTACCAAGCCATCTCCATCACTTCCTCCAGCCTCTCTCTCCCTCTGACTACAAGAAATTCACTCCTGTTTCACTCTCAATTTCTTGAAACTAAATAGTTCTAAAACCGCAGTCCTCCTTGTAGGCATCCCCTCCACTCTTTCCAAATCTAACAGTTTTTCTGTTTCCATCCACAACTCAACTGTCCCTCCCTCCCCTCAGGTCAAGAGCCTGGGTGTCATCCTTGACAGTACACTCTCTTTCCACTCCCACATCAATAACATCACCCGGTCTGCATACTCTCACCTCTCGTCTCCGACCCTTCCTCACTCCTCAAACCGCTGCCATCCTTGTCCACAGCCTTGTCTCCTCCCAGATTGATTACTGCAACGCAATTCTCCTTGGTCTCCCCAACAAATCCCTCCAGAAACTGCAGCTCCTCCAAAACTCTGCAACTCGCCTCATTACACACACTCCTGCCATTCACCACATCACCCCATTCACTACATCACCCTGTTCACCACGTCACCCCATTCACCACGTCACCCCGTTCACCACATCACCCCCATTTTACAACACCTCCACTGGCTCCCAATAAAACAGAGAATTAACTATAAGACACTTCTCATTACATTCAAAGCACTCCATAACCTGGCCCCACCCTACATATCTGACCTCCTCCACATCGCCACTCCTGTCCGTTCACTCCGCTCTTCAGCTTTCTGTTCCCTCTGCCCGCCTCGTCTCCATGGGGCACAGAGCATTCAGTCGCTCTGCTCCCCAGCTCTGGAACTCTCTCCCTCCCGACCTCAGCACCATTGACTCCCTGGCTCTCTTAAGCCAGACTTAAAACTCACCTGTTCAGACAGTCCTGCATCACCGATGGCTCGTAGTCACATTCACCATTAAAATGTTGTTGTTCTCTGTTTTATGTTGTTACTGTTCTTACTTTTTTCAGTCTTTTAATGTTCAGTGTCCTTGGGTGCTTTGACAGGCACTTTTTAAATCAAATAAATTATTATTATTATTATTATTATTATTATTATTATTATTATTATTTATTTATTTTTTACACCTGATCAAATGTCCATTCAGGGCCTACCTTGACCTTGATCCTGGTTCTGATGAATCTCCTCCTGAGCAGACCGGAAGACCTGTTGACCCAAATTAGTGTAAAGTTTTAAACCATCGTCAGCTTTTTGCACAACTCATGTTTACTTGAGGAAATCCAAATGATCTGCTTTTTATCAGTACCACTTTTTCATGTTTCAACAAATGATTACTATATTGAATGAAAACCCACATAAGCAATTATTGTTGAAAACATTTTTAAAATGCAAGATACTCAACAAAACACCCAAATGCTTGTTCCTATTCTCTAGTAGAGAAGAAGTCTGTGAAGGAAAGAGTGGTCTGAGGAGACCAGTACAAGACACTGGGAAGTACTCTGCAGTCTTCATGGTCACACTGACAGTCTGACCCATTGCATAATTAACCCAAGTGTCCTCCAAGCGGGTTTGGTGTTTTCCTAATAACAAGCAAATAAAAGATCAGGGTCCTTCTGAGGGTCTAAGGCGGTGGTTGCTTCGTTTTGTCTCGTTACTGTGAATTTGACATATTAATATTATGCTTATTCAGTGTTTTTATTTTTACCAACCAATGTAACATCTTGTTGGTAAAAAAAAAAAAAATGTAACAACCAATGTAACATCCCTCCCCCTAGAACTGCCACCTTAACGTGGTGGGGGAGTTTGAGAGCCCGCATGATCCCAGGAGCTATGTTGCCGGGGGGCTTTATGCCCCCTAATAGGGTCTCCCATGGCAAACAGGTCCTGGGTGACGGGCCAGACTGAGAGCAGTTCAACAGCCCTTATGAGAAGAGAGACAACAAAGGTCGTTATGTCACCCAGTATGGCGCAGCCGGGGCCCCACCCTGGAGCCAGGCCTGGGGTTGGGGCTCGTAAGCGAGCGCCTGGTGGCCGGGTCTTTGCCCACGGGGCCCGGCCGGGCTCAGCCCGAATGGACGACGTGGGCCTGACCTCCGGTGGGCTCACCACCCACCGAGGGAACCGTAGGGGCCAGGTGCAGTGTGGATTGGGTGGCAGCCGACGGCAGGGTGCCCGGCGACCCGATCCCCGGACACAGAGACTGGCTCTAGGGACATGGAATGTCACCTCGTTGGCGGGGAAGGAGCCCGAGCTTGTGAGGGAGGTTGAGAGGTACCAGCTAGATATAGTCGGGCTCACCTCCACACATAGCCTGGGCTCTGGAACCCAACCTCTCGAGAAGGGCTGGACTCTCCACTTCTCTGGCGTTGCCCGCGGTGAGAGGCGGCGGGCTGGTGTGGGTTTGCTTATAGCCCCACAGCTCAGCCGCCATGTGTTGGAGTTCACCCCAGTGAACGAGAGGGTTGCATCCCTGCGCCTTCGGGTCGGGGATAGGTGCCTCACTGTTGTCTCGGCTTACGGGCCGAACAGCAGTGCAGAGTACCCAGCCTTCTTGGAGTCCCTGGGAGGGGTGCTGGACAGTGCTCCGACTGGGGACTCCATTGTTCTACTGGGGGACTTCAACGCCCACGTGGGCAGCGACAGTGAGACCTGGAAGGGGGTGATTGGATCGCACGGCCTCCCCGATCTGAACCCGAGTGGTGTTCTGTTATTGGACTTCTGTGCTAGTCACAGTTTGTCCATAACGAACACCATGTTCGAGCACAGGGGTGTCCATAAGTGCACTTGGCACCAGGACACCCTAGGTCGGAGGTCGATGATCGACTTTGTTGTCGTGTCATCTGACCTCCGGCCGCATGTTTTGGACACTCGGGTGAAGAGAGGGGCAGAGTTGTCGACCGATCACCACCTGGTGGTGAGTTGGATTCGCTGGCGGAGGAGGAAACCGGACAGACTTGGCAGACCCAAACGTGTTGTGAGGGTCTGCTGGGAACGTCTGGCGGAACCCTCCGGCAGAGCTTCTCTCATGTCCCGAGGGAGGCTGGGGACATTGAGTCCGAGTGGACCATGTTCTCCACCTCCATTGTCGAAGCAGCTGCTCGGAGCTGTGGTCGTAAGGTCTCCGGTGCCTGTCATGGCGGCAACCCCCGAACCCGGTGGTGGACACCGGAAGTAAGGGCTGCCGTCAAGCAGGGAGTCCTATCAAGCCTTGCTGGCCTTGCTGGCTCATGGGACTCCCGAAGCAGCTGACGGGTACCGGCAGGCCAAGCGAACTGCAGCCCGAGCAGTTGTGGAGGCAAAAACTCGTGTCTGGGAGGAGTTCAGGAGGCCATGGAGGAGGACTATCGGTCGGCCTCGAAGAAATTCTGGCAAACCGTCCGGCGCCTCAGGAGGGGAAAGCAGGTCTCCGCCAACACTGTTTACAGTGGAGGTGGGGAGCTGCTGACCTCAACTGGGGATATTGTTGGACGGTGGAAGGAATGCTTTGAGGACCTCCTCAATCCCGTCGCCACGTCTTCCGTGGAGGAAGCAGAGGCTGAGGTCTCAGAGGTGGACTCGTCCATCACCCAAGCTGAAGTCACTGAGGTGGTTGGCAAGCTCCTCGGTGGCAAGGCACCGGGGGTGGACGAGATTCGGCCTGAGTACCTTAAGTCTCTGGATGTGCAGGGACTGTCTTGGTTGACACGTCTCTGCAACATCGCGTGGCGGTCGGGGACGGTGCCTCTGGATTGGCAGACCGGGGTGGTGGTCCCCCTGTTTAAAAAGGGGGACCGGAGGGTGTGCTCCAACTATAGGGGGATTACACTCCTCAGCCTCCCCGGGAAAGTCTATTCCAGGGTACTGGAGAGGAGGATCCGACCGATAGTCGAACCTCGGATCCAGGAGGAACAATGCGGTTTTCGTCCTAGTCGTGGAACAGTGGACCAGCTCTATACCCTCCATAGGGTGCTCGAGGGTTTGTGGGAGTTTGCCCAACCAGTCCACATGTGCTTTGTGGATTTGGAGAAGGCATTCGACCGTGTCCCTCGTGGTGTCTTGTGGGGGGTGCTCCGGGAATACGGAGTCCGGGGCCCCTTGTTAAGGGCCGTCCGGTCTTTGTATGACCGGAGTAGGAGTCTGGTCGAGTCTGGCATTGCCGGCAGTAAGTCGGACCTGTTCCCGGTGCATGTTGGACTCCGGCAGGGCTGCCCTTTGTCACCGGTTCTGTTCATAATCTTCATGGACAGAATTTCTAGGTGCAGCCAGGGGCCGGAGGGGGTCCGGTTCGGGAACCACAGGATTTCATCTCTGCTTTTTGCAGATGATGTTGTCCTGTTGGCTTCATCGAACCCGGACCTACAGCATGCACTGGGGCGGTTCGCAGCCGAGTGTGAAGCGGCAGGGATGAGGATCAGCACCTCCAAATCCGAGGCCATGGTCCTCGACCGGAGGAAGGTGGCTTGCCCCCTCCAGGTTGGTGGAGAGACCCTAGCCCAAGTGGAGGAGTTCAAGTATCTTGGGGTCTTGTTCACGAGTGGGGGACAGATGGAGTGTGAGATTGACAGGCGGATCGGTGCAGCGGCTGCAGTGATGCAGTCGTATCGGTCCGTCGTGGTGAAGAAGGAGCTGAGCCGAAAGGCGAAGCTCTCGATTTACCGGTCAATCTACGTTCCCACCCTCACCTATGGTCATGAGCTTTGGGTCATGACCGAAAGGACAAGATCCCGGATACAAGCGGCCGAAATGAGCTTCCTCCGTAGGGTGGCTGGGCGCTCCCTTAGAGATAGGTTGAGGAGCTCAGTCACCAGGGAGGAGCTCGGAGTAGAGCCGCTACTCCTCCACATCGAGAGGAACGAGCTGAGGTGGCTCGGACATCTGTTTAGGATGCCTCCTGGACGCCTCCCTAGGGAGGTGTTCCGGGCATGTCCCACTGGGAGGAGACCCCGGGGAAGACCCAGGACACACTGGAGAGACTATGTCTCTCGGCTGGCCTGGGAACGCCTTGGGATCCTCCCAGAGGAGCTGGAGGAAGTATCTGGGGACAGGGAAGTCTGGGCATCCCTGCTGAGACTGCTGCCCCCGCAACCCGGCTCCGGATAAGCGGTAGAAAATGGATGGATGGATGGATGGAACATCTTGAAGCCCTCTGAGGCAACTGTTGTTGTGATACTGGGCTATACAAAAATAAATTGATTGATTGATTGATTGGTTGGGTGATCTCTGAGATAAAGCCCTGCTGAACGAGAAGGTGAAGGTTTTTAGGTTGGAGGGCTGCTGTGGAAATGTTATGATGCACTAGAATGAAGAAAACCTTCAACAGGTTCAGGAAGTGGAGGGACAGCTACAGGAGGAAGGTGGAGGAGCGGCTGGAGAGGACTGCAGAAGATCTTGGAGAAGAAGCTGGGCGAGACCAAACCAGCAGCAACAAGGACTGGGCAGATGAACAGAATCTAGTTCCCAACAGATTCGATTCTGTCTCCTCTCCAGCCTTCACCCAGATTTCCTAACTCCACAGACCAGCTTCTCCTCGCCTACTTAGCCTGCCATCCTCAACACCTGATGTTCAAGAGACAGAAAGACACTCAACAAAGTAATCAAGAGAGGGGGCTCTGTCCTGGACTGGACTGTGCATTGGTCCCACAGAGGTGGTGGGTGAGAGGAGGATGTTATCCAAACTGACATCCATCATGGATGAACAGCTCTCATCCTGCAGGACGTGATGGAGTCTCTGAACAGCTCCATCAGCGGCACACTGAAACCCCCACAGTGTGAAAAGGAGCGAGACCACAGGTCCTTCATCCACTGAGTTAATGAAGCAGACACGGTTTGAGGAAAATGCCTTTTCACGGCACATATTGACTCAACCCTGATATATTGTAGACAGAAAAATCCAGATTATGATCTAATTGTTAATGTTCACAGGCTGTGTGAAGAAAATGTGCTTTATGATGATGAGACCTGGACTGACCTGGGCTGGACGGGTGGAGGAGGTGGAGGAGGAGGAGAAGGTGGAGGTGGTGGAAGTGGAGGTGTGTCCAGAGCTTTGAGGGTCCAGACTTTCCTTGACAGTCAATGTCAGACGACCTTCCATAAGCTGTACGACGTGCTGTGTCCGCTGCAGCACCGACTGTTGATCTAACACAGAAGTGGTCAGACTAGACTAGTCATTTCAAGGAAGACACATGATGGTTAAATGGAATTATTTTCACTGCTTGAGCTCCAAGAACTTGACATGACCAGTCTCATTCAGTCGTTCACACACTGGGAGCATTAGCCTTGTAAACCAGCCCCGCCCACTCCTCATGCACATTTGGATTGTGGAGTTGGGGTGATTCTGGGGGCAAGGCAATAGAAAGAGAATGCGACTGAGCAGTACGACTGACGAGCCAATCAGCTTTGCTGCTTTCTGTTTTCAAATTTCTTTGGCGAATTCTGGTGGCAAAACCTGAAGTGATCTGAAGTCATCACTGTGCGTAGCTTCTTCCAAAACAGACATGGCGGGGATTATGGAGATGAACAATAACCTTAACCGTAGTCTGAAAGCTGCAATAAGTGAAGTTATACCCAACATACAAAATAATAAATTAGTATTGCAACAACCAAAGAAGAGCAAGAGTCTGCACCTGGTGAGTTTCTAACAGGAAAAGACGTCCCGTCATGTCCTCAGCCATGCCAGATGCCAGTCTCAAATAAAGGCAGCAGCAGGAGGAAATTCAATCTCTTCCTGCTGCTAAGATTAAAATCTGTTCGGACAGCAAAAGGCTTTAATCATACAATATTGCACAACCCAGCTGCCGAAAAGGACAAGGGAAAAAAAAAAAGATAAAAATGATGACTTAATTGTTTTGAAGCGCTGATTGGCTGAAGTGTGCTGTCAGTCAAAGGAGTAACCGACACCCCCTGCTCTGAGTTTCTATTGCCTTGTCCCCAGACCCACCCTCCTGCACAATCCAAATCTCTCCACAGTTAGAGATTCAACTACTGACATTTAGAATACAAGACTCCACCTCCAGAGCCACAGCCTCCTCTAAAGGAGCACAAACATGATAATAATGATGCCAGTGATAGTGCAGTTTTTGAGTTTTAGAGAAAACAATCATTAGACTGAGAATCAGTCAATCAGTTCAGATTAACATGATCTATTCACTTGGAAATTGAGCTAAATGTAGGCTATTTACTCACTTTCAACGATGTTCTGAGATGTCGAGACATATACTGAGGCATTTCCATTGTGATGAAATGAATGAGAAACATCGTTCTGGTGAGAGCAGCTGCAGAGGAGTTAGGAGGTTTGTCCATGTTTAGAGAATGGAATTTCTGCTTAAAGAAATGCTTCAAACTCATTTCCAGAAACAGAAACTATTTTCTTCATGAGAAACGCTCATGACAGCCTGTATCTTCTGATCTGGTAAAACTGGTTTTTAACAATGGTTTGAGCGCAAGAATGTTGACCTGCTGACGATAAGGCTTGACACTGAAGAAGAAGGAACATTGAGGGTAATATTTTTGTTCAGGACTGACAGGACAAAATATCTCCTTAAGCATTACTGTTTTAATCAGGCTTAACTGTAACTTCTAAGTTGATTCTTTTTCTTTTGTTCAAACTCACATCATCTGCAACCGATGCAGGCAGCTGTAGTTTTGTTGAAAAGCTGTCAATCTACATATTTTCTTAATATAGCAGCAGAAATGCTCCAGTGAGACTTACTAAAGTTAAATGGAATCTCTGAAACATATCTAATATTTAATATAGCCATTTATAAATAATTAAATTATTAATAAGTAAAGTTAAACATGAAAACTAAAGTTTTGAGTTTTTATAACTTTAATACAACTATTTAGAAACAAAACTGATTGTTTTATATTAAACCAGTATTTTCTGATTAATTCTGCTTTCATCCCAGAGCAGGTCCTGGATGTAATCTCATCATGAACACTGTACTTGAAGAAGAACCGTAAGTAGGAAAAAAACTTTATGTATCATTTCCACGTGTTTTAAGTACTGACAATCTAAAATATCAAATAAATCCAGAAAAATTGACAACGTACCTTCTCGCTGTCTGAAAGCAGTCTTGTAGGTGTTTCCTGACACTTCCTCCACAGGCGAACACTCTCCTCCACCTGATTTGCGTTTGACCTGGAAATAAGTTGTAATTTTCCTCTTCTGCGTCTGGGACAGGACTTCTCCACAGTTAAAGTAAACCGGGAAGCGGTAAATATCATCCATCTCTCTCCACTGAGGCGTAAATCCCTCCAGACTGCTGTACTTCAGACCAACAGCTGTGACCACTGCAGGGTGCTGAGCAGACAGTAGATCTGAAGACTGGTGAAGCACCAGGCTCCAGAGATGAATCCTACCTGGAAGTGTAATATCAGAGCGTCCACCAGGGGCTGGCTCCAAGAAGACTTGGGCTCCATTGGCTCAAATTCAGAATGAGACACCAATGGAATTCCCCCTGCTGAGCTTCAGCTGGTCTCATGTTCTATTGTTTTGATTAAAGACAGATTCTGTTTTCAGATCCAGTGTTGAGGCTGTTGCTCCGTGGACGCGGTTGAAGACCTACTCTTTGTGTCTCCGTCACTGTGTGAATAAATGCTGCTGTAATCGTCCTCATCAGGTCGCACCGGCCATGAAGAAATCTTGAAAAGCCCACTTGTTGCAGGTTTTCTTTATTCTCTAAAATTGTGAGCGGTACATTTTAAAACATTTTTAATTTTTCTCTTGCTCAGCCATGTTGTAACAATTTTCACATCGTTTCACCTGTTTCTCAATAACCTTTTTCCGCTTTTTATCAGAAAAACTAATTTCTTCTTTCCTCTAAATCTGACCACCATAATAATTTCTTCATTGAACATTGTGATTGTTTTACATTTCTTAATCATTGCAGAGCATTAAAACACATCAGAAAAACACACATGTATCTAGAACTGGGTAATAAACCGAAAATTTGCCAATACCGAAATTCAGAGGTCAGCTGTTAGCGTATTAGCCCAGCCACCCCTGTAAATCAGCTGCTAGCATATTGGCCTAGCCACCCCTGTAAATCGGCTGTTAGCATATTAGCCCAACCACCCCTGTAAATCAGCTGTTAGCATATTAGCCCAGCGACTCCTGTAAATCAGCTGCTAGCATATTAGCCCAGCGACTCCTGTAAATCAGCTGCTAGCATATTGACCTAGCCACCCCTGTAAATCAGCTGTTAGCATATTAGCCTAGCCACCCCAGTCAGTCAGCTGCTGGCTTCCCTCTCAATCCAACTCAACTTTATTTCTATAGCACTTTAAAACAACTACTGCTGGCACAAAGTGCTGTACAAAGTCAGAAATATAAGTCCAAGTGCAAGAATGAAATGCAGCAAGAACAAAGAAACAATAACAACAACAAAAAGACATATTTGAAAAAAACATTAAAAAACCAAGGGCAGAGTCTCAGGCTGAGTTAAAAACCAGTGAATAAAAATGTGTTTTAAGATCTTTCTTAAAAATGGACAGTGAGGGGGCCTGTCTGATGGCAGTGGCAGCTCATTCCACAGCTTGGGGGCCACAACAGAAAAAGCTCTGTCCCCTCTGAGCTTCTGCTTGGACCTCGGCACCTCCAGGAGCAGCTGATCAGCTGATCTGACACACCGAGCAGAAGTGTAGAGGTGGAGCAGCTCAGAGAGGTAAGGCAGGGCGAGACCATTTAGAGATTTAAAAACAAATAAAAGAACCTTAAAATGGACACTACGAGGGGCTACCGGAAAATTCCCGGACTTTGATTATAACTTTTTATTTCTGACATTTCAAAATAAAACATCACTGTCGCCTTCAAAATAGTCTCCATCTGCATTAATGCAGCGCTCCAGTCGTGTCTCCCACTTCACCAATGCGTCGTCAGACCCGCGCGTAATTGTGCCATTTTTTGCCGGCTGCGATTTTTCTGTCACCTCCTCCACATCTGCAAACCGCTGTCCCTTCAGCTCCTTCTTCAACCTGGGGAACAAGAAAAAGTCACTCGAGGCTACATCTGGCGAATCAGGCGGATTGGAGAGGAGATTCATCTCATTCTTCGCCAGAAACTGCGTGAGGCGCAGCGCCGTGTCCGCTGGCGCACTGTGGTGCTGGATCAACCGGGCTCCACTCCGCCACTCCGCGGGCCGCTTCCTCCTCACATCCTCACGGAGCCGTCTGAGGACTTCCATGTAGTAGTCCTGATTTACAGTCTGACCTAGGGACAGACTCGCTGTGGACGAGACCCTGGACAGCGAAGAAGCAGCTCAGCATAGTTTTCATGGCTGAGCGGACCTGACGCGCCGACATCCGGCCTTTTTAAACCACCCGGACCACTCATGGACCTGATTCTTTCCCAGAGCATCATCCTTGTCGGCTTGCTGCAACAAGGTGAGTGTTTCTGCTGCTGTGTTTTCCCAGCAAAAAGCAGAATTTAATGTTTGCGCGCTGCTCTGGCTTCCCAGTCAATGTCGCCATTTTGGAAAAAATCGAAGACGCAGCTGCACTTTGTTACTATAAATAGCGCCTGACAGGCGTCAGTGTAACTCTGGGAGCTCAGCTTTTCCACAGATGTGCAGGAGGCTTACCTGTAACACATCTGACGGCCAGAAGTCGAAACTCATTATTATTATTATTTTATGACCACAGTCTGGGAACTTTCCGGTACCCCCTCGTAAAATGCACAGGTCACCAGTGGAAGGAGGCCAGGATGTGACTGATGTGCTCCCTCTTACGTCCTCCAGTTAGCAGCCGCACTGCAGCATTTTGGACCAACTGGAGACGAGCGAGGGCTGACTCCAACATGAAGGGCATTACAGTAATCCAGCCGAGATGTAATAAAGGTATGGATTACTGTCTCAAACTGCTGATGTGCCAGAATGGGGTTCACTTTGGCCAACTTCCTGAGGTGGAAGAAGCTGGACTGAACCACTGCGCTTATCTGTGAATCTAGTCTAAAACCACTGTCTATTTTTAAAACCAGATTTGAACAGTCACCTTCACATGTGGAGTCAAGGGGTCGGAGTCAGCAGGTGGAGAGAAAGAGAGAAAAGCAGCGGCCCCAAGATTGAGCCCTGTGGAACCCCGTAAGATAGAGGAGTGGAGGAGTCAGTCAGCTGTCCTGGTGGTCCAGGACCACTGCAATCAGGAAGGATCAAAACATCTTAGTTGGACTGTCCCAGACAAGTCATGAAATATCTTTTTTAATCTGGCCAGCATCACCCCGAACTTGATGTTTTACAGAATGGAGCACTTTGTGAACAATAACAACTGTACGATTGTGTGCATTTTATAGATCATTAGAATATTGCTATCGGAAGATCTTTCACACACTCCAAGGTGGGGGGTAACCACTGTCCATTTATCGTCATCGAGGTGAACTGCTCATTGTATCGTGATATTGATTTCAGGCTATATCGCCCACCCCCACACTTATCTAAGATTGCTGAATTCTGTCAGGACTGTATTAGTGATCCCATCAGTGACTATGACTGAAATACCTTCTCAATCCTCCAGCGACCAAGATATTTTATGATCAAGTGGGGTCATTTCTGACCCCATCAACTTCATGTTGGAATACTTCAATTTAAATTATTTTTGTGGGGTTCTTCATATTTATTGCACTCTCTAATATATTTGTCCATCATCTGTTGTAATGTTGGCCATAATTCTCTGCAAACCAGTAAAATATGATAAGAGTTGGAAAACTAAAAAGTCATCTCAAGCTATACTGCTGAAGATCTCAAAGATCTTTCCGGGTTCATAAGTGACCCTCACAGGTTTGGATTTTATTTGCCACAGGGATCGGGAGGCGCTAGCAAAATTTTATGAACAATTTTATGAACAAATTAAAGCCGCAAGCGGCATTGGTCGGGACCGAGCCTCCCGGCCGGCCCGCAACTGAGACGTCCAACCCCTATCATGCGAGTTATTAGCATCTCCCATCCACTGACATGGAGAAGTTAGCATCTACCATCCCCCAACATGGAGTAGCTAGCATCTCCCATCCACTGAAATGGAGTAGTTTGCATCTCCCATCCACTAACATGGAGTAGCTAGCATCTTCCATCCACTAACATGGAGTAGCTAGCATCTCCCATCCACTAACATGGAGTAGTTAGCATCTCCCATCCACTAACATGGAGTAGCTAGCATCTCCCATCCACTAACATGGAGTAGCTAGCATCTTCCATCCACTAACATGGAGTAGCTAGCATCTCCCATCCACTAACATGGAGTAGTTAGCATCTCCCATCCACTAACATGGAGTAGCTAGCATCTCCCATCCACTAACATGGAGTAGTTAGCATCTCCCATCCACTAACATGGAGTAGCTAGCATCTCCCATCCACTAACATGGAGCTGTTAGCATCTCCCATCCACTAACATGGAGTAGTTAGCATCTCCCATCCACTAACATGGAGTAGTTAGCATCTCCCATCCACTAACATTGAGTTGTTAGCATGTTCCATCCATTAACATGGAGCTGGTGGCATCAGTCATCCACTAACATGGAGTTGTTAGCTTCTCCCAGCTGCTTTTGACAGTCACTGAATGAAGGCAATCAGTGGCAGAGTTTGATTGACAGCTGCTGTCAGCTGTGTAACTGCAATGTATGCCCATATATGGTCATTTCAGTTAGAGTGGAGAGAGGAGAAAATAAAAGTCTTTTTTGGGGAAACAACTGGTCCTTGTTCCCTTGCTGTTTGGCAAAACTGAACAAAAAATATCACGTTTGATAGGAAAATTTGTTGTCTTTCAGTTGGTGAGGCTTTCAGAGCAGTCAGACGTTTAGTTTGGACCACAGAGGCCTCAGTTTGTGAGAAGCGCGAGATTTTTCCCCATCCGGCTCCATTATAACTGAGAGCAAAAAAAATGCAGAGCGCACACCTTTTCTTACCTGTGAAAACATACATATAACATGATATTTTCCCCACTTATGTTACATCATCTTGTTCGGGAGAACCTGCTGGAACTTTCCATGTGCTCGGTTTGTTGATAGGAGTCACGGTTTAGCCGCAGTCGCCACTTGTTTGAGGTGCTGAATAAAGGCGACTTTTTTCCTTTTTTCCCCATTATAACGGATGAGGGCCGGAGCAAGGCAGGATTTCAGACTTCCAACTTTGTACGCTAATAAAATCCACACCGTCAGACTTTTGACAAAGTTGTTCACAACTTTTGTAGAGAAATTTGTCCTCTTTCACGTCGTGTGACTCTTATGTCTGTGCGACAAACGGTCTCGGAGGAGATAATTTTTTCGTGAGGAGTGATTTTGATCAAAATTTTACATTGAAAGGGAAATAGCGGACTTCCTGTTGGATTTAGGTCAGGGGTGTGAGCGCGTGAAATGTAGATCTTGATGAGACGAACGCGTGAGTGTTGGTTTGATCTCTCTACGACATTCCTGCGGGCCGTAGCGTCTGTTTTAGACGTTTTTCGGGATCTAGGTGGCGCTATAGAGCAGATGCTGGTTTTTTTTCCATTTTATCGAATTTTTCGCCGATCCGGATGTGTGTGCCAAATTTGGTGAGTTTTCGTGCATGTTTAGGGGGTCAAATTGGCGTTTATTTGGGCGTTAGTATAATAATAGAGGAGGAGAACGAGAACGACAAACGAACGAAAAACAATAGAGACCTTGCCCTACGGGCAAGGTGGCCTGCGGCCACCTTGCCCTCCGGGGCTCGGTCCCTAATAAAGGAATAAAATTCATGAAAGGAAACTTTTTCAGATTAGAAGAACAAAAATAGTGCACATAAATAGAAGCCTGGGGTCAGAAATCGGTCGTGTGACGGTTAAGAAAACCTTAAACTTTGTCTTTTTTAGGGACCGAGCCCCGGAGGGCAAGGTCTCTATTGTTATTCGTTCGTTTGTCGTTCTCCTCCTCTATTATTAGGGACCGAGCCCGGAGGGCATGGTGGCCGCAGGCCACCATGCCCGTAGGGCAAGGTCTCTATTGTTCTTCCGGCGTTTGTCGTTCTCGTTCTTCATTATTATACTGACCTACCAAGTAAACGCAAATTTGACCCCCTAAACATGCACGAAAACTCACCAAATTTGGCACACACATCGTGACCGGCGAAAAATTTTATAAAATACAAAAACGAAAACCATCGGCTCTCTAGCGCCACCTATATCTCAAAAAATGTCTAAAACAGTCGCTCCGGCCCGCAGGAATGTCGTAGAGAGATCAAACCAACACGCACGCGTTTGTCTCATCAAGATCTACATTTCACACGCTCACACCCCTGACCTAAATCCAACAGGAAGTCCGCTATTTCCCTTTCAAAGTAAAATTTAGCTCAGAATCACTCCTCACGAAAAAATTATCTCCTCCGAGACCGTTTGTCGTACAAACATAAGAGTCACGCGACGTGAAAGAGGACAATTTTCTCTACAAAAGTTGTGAACAACTTTGTCAAAAGTCTAACGGTGTGGATTTTATTCGCGTTCAAAGTTGGAAGTCTGAAATCCTGCCTTGCTCCGGCCCTCATCTGTTATAATGGGGAAAAAAGGAAAAAAGTCGCCTTTTTTCAGCACCTCGAACAAGTGGCGACTGCGGCTAAACCGTGACTCCTATCAAAAAACCGAGCACACGTAAAGATTCACCAGGTTCTCCCGAACAAGATGATGTAACATAAGTGGGGAAAATATCATGATTTATGTACGTTTTCACAGGTATAAGTTGGTGTGCGCTCTGCATTTTTTTCCCTCTCAGTTATAATGGAGCCGGATGGGGAAAAATCTCGCGCTTCTCACAAACTGAGGCCTCTGGGGTCCAAACTAAAAGTCTGACTGCTCTGAAAACTTCACCAACTGAAACACAACGAATTTTCCGATCAAACGTGATATTTTTTGTTCAGTTATGCCAAACAGCAAAGGAACAAGGACCAGTTGTTTCCCCAAAAAAGACATTAATTTTCTCCTCTCTCCACTCTAACTGAAATGACCATATATGGGCATGCATTGCAGTTACACAGCTGACAGCAGCTGTCAATCAAACTCTGACACTCAGTGCCTTCATTCAGTGACTCTCAAAAGCAGATGGGAGAAGCTAACAACTCCATGTTAGTGGAAGACAGATGCTAAGAGCTCCATGTTAGTGGGTGGGAAATGCTAAGAACCCCATGTTAGTGGATGGGTGATGCTAACTACTCCATGTTAGTGGATGGGAGATGCTAACTACTCCATGTTAGTGGATGGGAGATGCTAACTACTCCATGTTAGTGGATGGGAGATGCTAGCTACTCCATGTTAGTGGATGGGAGATGCTAGCTACTCCATGTTAGTGGATGGGAGATGCTAACTACTCCATGTTAGTGGATGGGAGATGCTAGCTACTCCATGTTAGTGGATGGGAGATGCTAGCTACTCCATGTTAGTGGATGGGAGATGCTAACAACTCCATGTTAGTGGATGGGAGATGCTAACTACTCCATGATAGTGGATGGGAGATGCTAACAACTCTGTGTTAATGGAAGACAGAGTCTAACAGCTTCATGTTAGTGGGTGGACGTCTCAGTCGCTGGCCGGCAGGGAGGCTCGGTCCCGACCAATGCCGCTTGCGGCTTTAATTAGGGACCGAGCCCCGGAGGGCAAGGTGGCCGCAGGCCACCTTGCCCGTAGGGCAAGGTCTCTATTGTTTTTCGTTCGTTTGTCGTTCTCGTTAGGGACCGAGCCCCGGAGGGCAAGGTGGCCGCAGGCCACCTTGCCCGTAGGGCAAGGTCTCTATTGTATTTCGTTCGTTTCTTCTTATTATTCGTTCGTTTATTATTATTCTACTCACCCGGTGTTTCAAGCCAAATTTGACCCCCTAAACATGCACGAAAACTCACCAAATTTGGCACACACATCATGACCGGCGTAAAATTTTATAAAATGGTAAAAATTAACCCAATCTGCTCTCTAGCGCCACCTAGAAACAGTAAAATAGGCGCCACGGCCCGCAGGAATGTCGCAGAGAGATCAAACCTACGTTGACGCGTTCGTCTCATCGAGATCTACATTTCACGCACTGACACCCCTGACCTAAATCCAACACGAAGTCCGCTATTTCCCTTTCAAAGTAAAATTTTGCTCAAAATCACTCCTCACGAAAAAATTATCTCCTCCGAGACCGTTTGTCGTACAGACATAAGAGTCACGCGACGTGAAAGAGGACAAATTTCTCTACAAAAGTTGTGAACAACTTTGTCAAAAGTCTAACGGTGTGGATTTTATTAACGTTCAAAGTTGGAAGTCTGAAATCCTGCCTTGCTCCGGCCCTCATCCGTTATAATGGGGAAAAAAGGAAAAAAGTCGCCTTTTTTCAGCACCTCGAACAAGAGGCGACTGCGGCTAAACCGTGACTCCTATCAACAAACCGAGCACACGTAAAGTTCCAGCAGGTTGTCCTGAACAAGATGATGTAACATAAGTGGGGAAATATGATGATATACGCCTGTTGACACAGGTAAGAATTGGGGTGCGCTCTGCATTTTTTTTGCTCTCAGTTATAATGGAGCCGGATGGGGAAAAATCTCGCGCTTCTCACAAACTGAGGCCTCTGCGGTCCAAACTAAAAGTCTGAATGCTCTGAAAGCCTCACCAACTGAAAGACAACTAATTTTCCTATCAAACGTGATATTTTTTGTTCAGTTATGCCAAACAGCAAAGGAACAAGGAGCAGTTGTTTCCCCAAAAAACACTTTTATTTTCTCCTCTCTCCACTCTAACTCACATTACCATATATGGGCATGCATTGCAGTTACACAGCTGACAGCAGCTGTCAATCAAACTCTGACACTGATTGCCTTCATTCAGTGACTGTCAAAAGCAGATGGGAGAAGCTAACAACTCCATGTTAGTGGATGGGAGATGCTAACAGCTCCATGTTAGTGGATGGGAGATGCTAACTACTCAATGTTAGTGAATGGGAGATGCTAACTACTCCATGTTAGTGGATGGGACATGCTAACTACTCCATGTTAGTGGATGGGAGATGCTAACTACTCCATGTTAGTGGATGGGAGATGCTAACTACTCCATGTTAGTGGATGGGAGATGCTAACTACTCCATGTTAGTGGGTGGGACATGCTAACAACTCTATGCTAGTGGATGACAGATCCTAACAGCTTCATGTTAGTGGGTGGACGTCTCAGTCGCTGGCCGGCGGGGAGGCTCGGTCCCGACCAATGCCGCTTGCGGCTTTAATTAGGGACCGAGCCCGAGGGCGAGGTGGCCTCAACTGAGGCCACCTTGCCTGAGGGCAAGGCCTCTATTGTTCTTCGTTCGTTTGTTTCTTATTATTATTATTATTATTTTACTGTCGCGCTCGAGCATTAATTTGACCCCCTAAACATGCATGAAAACTCATCAAATTTGACACGCACATCTGGAACGGTGGTACCTTTGATAAAATGAAAAAATTAACCCCATAACCCCATTCGCTCTCTAGCGCCACCTAGAAACAGTAAAATAGCCATCACGGCCCACAGGAATGTCGTAGAGAGATCAAATCACCACTCACGCGTTCGTCTCCTCGAGATCTATAAATAATGACCTTGCTAATTTTCACGTAAATACAACAGGAAGTCCGCTATTTCCCTTTCAGTGTAAAATTTGGCGAAAAATGACTCCTCCTTTAAAAATTATCTGCTCCGAGACTGCTTGTCGTAGAGACGTCAGGTTGGTGCCAAATAAAAGAGGACAAGCTTCTCTTCCGACGATGTTCAAAACTTTTTCAAAAGTCTCAGGGTGTGGATTTTATTAACCCTTAAAGTTTGAAGTCTGAAAACGCACTTGCAACACTACAATGGACAGTGCGACCCGCACGAATGTCGCAGAGAAATAAAATCAACATGGATGAGTTCGTCTCATCGAGCTCTACAATTTACCAAGAGACATACCTATACCTAAATCCAACAGGAAGTCCGTTATTTCCTGTCAAATCAAATGTGCCTCAAAACACTTTTCACTCAAAAACCACTAATATGGACTGTTTCACCCTTCACAGTGTGGTACAGAGAAAAGAAACATATGCACGCGTTCGTCTCATCGAGATCTACAACTTACTCACTCGTGCCCATGACCTAAATGCAACAGGAAGTCCGTCATTCACACTTTCTGCTCAAAATTTTGCTCAAATTTTGCTCAAAAATCTCACCTTCTTCATCAATTAAGCCTCCCGTTTCAAAACTATAAGTCTGACTGCTCTGAAAAGCTCTACAGTGAAAGACAACTAAATTGCCTATCACTTTCTGACATTGTTTGCTCACTTTGGTCCACGGAAATGCATTTCCCCAGCTGTTTTGACCAAAGAGAAACTGTGTGTCTGCCGAGTCACACTCTAACATCATGTGACCTACTTAAGCCATATATGGGCATAGGCTGATCTGGGACCAGCTGTAAAACATTCTGCATGTTGTACCTGCTTTTCACAGTAGATGGCGCTCCGTGACCACAAATCACACATGACTGAAGCAACAGTGCCCCTGCAGCAGCAAGCCACTGAGGAAGCAACACTTGAAACACATTGGAATGGTCCAAACAGCTGTCACCCTGCAGAAATATCACCTGACACACACTATACACCTGAAATCAGTCTTTAATAGGTGGATAAATGATGGATGGATGGATGAATGCATGGATAGATTGATGCACAGACAGACAATGGTATGGAATGATACTATCCTGACACTCAAATTGATATATTGGTGGAGCACACATGACTATCAAAATAAAAGCCTCAGACCCCCACAAACTAAAAGTCACATTTTTGCAGAAAATGACATTTTTAACAAAACAGCTTCATAATTTCGGGGTAAACAGTGTTAGTGGCAGCATGTACTATGTTTCCAAAATATTAGGTCAAAATTCCTTCAAAATAAAAGCCCATTTACAACAAAATGAGATCAAGTCATGAAAATCGATGTTATAGAGGAGCAAGATGGATATACTGGTGTTTGCTAAAGTGGAGCACACATGACTATCAAAATAAAAGCCTCACACCCCTTCAAAATAAAAGTCACTTTTTTTTTAAAAATGACATTTTTAACAAAGCAGCTTCCTAATTTCAGGTTAAACAGTATTAGTGGAAGCATGTACTACGTTTCCAAAATACAAGGTCAAAATTCCTTCAAAATAAAAGACCATTTACAACAGAAAATTAGGTCAAGTCTTGAAAATGGATGTTTGTTGAGGAGCAAGATGGATATATTGGTGTTTGTTAAAGTGGAGCACACATGACTATCAAAATAAAAGCCTCACACCCCTTCAAAATAAAAGTCACATTTTTGCTAAAAATGACATATTTTTACAAAGCAGCTTCATAATTTCGTGTTAAACTGTGTTAGTGGAAGCCTGTATTATGTTTCTAAAATAGAAGGTCATAATTCCTTCAAAATAAAAGCCCATTTACAACAGGAAATGAGGTCAAGTCATGAAAATGGTTGTTTATGGAGGAGCAAGGTTCCCAGTGACCTGGACTTCGGTCATCAAGGTACGAGGACGACCTCAGTAGGGCCACCTTGCCAGAGGGCGAGGTCCCGTCCAATGCCGCTTGCGGCTTTAATTAGGGACCGAGCCCGGAGGGCATGGTGGCCGCAGGCCACCATGCCCGGAGGGCAAGGTCTCTATTGTTCTTCGTTCGTTTGTCGTTCTCCTCCTCCTCCTCCTCCTCCTCCTCGTTCTCTATTATTAGGGACCGAGCCCCGGAGGGCAAGGTGGCCGCAGGCCACCTTGCCCGTAGGGCAAGGTCTCTATTGTTATTCGTGTGTTTCTCGTTCTCGTTCTCGTTCTCGTTCTTCTTCATTATTATACTGACCTACCAAGTAAACGCAAATTTGACCCCCTAAACATGCACGAAAACTCACCAAATTTGGCACGCACATCATGACCGGCGAAAAATTTCATAAAATGGAAAAATTAACCTCATCTGCTCTCTAGCGCCACCTAGAAACAGTAAAATTGTTGCCACGGCCCGCAGGAATGTCGTAGAGAGATCAAACCAACGTTGACGCATTCGTCTCACCGAGATCTAGAATTTACGTGCTGACACCCCTGACCTAATTCCAACAGGAAGTCTGCTATTTCTCTTTCAAAGTAAAATTTTGATCAAAATCACTCCTCACGAAAAAATTATCTCCTCCGAGACCGTTTGTCGTACAGACATAAGAGTCACGCGACGTGAAATAGGACGAATTTCTCTACAAAAGTTGTGAACAACTTTGTCAAAAGTCTAACGGTGTGGATTTTATTAGCATACAAAGTTGGAAGTCTGAAATCCTGCCTTGCTCCGGCCCTCATCCGTTATAATGGGGAAAAAAGGAAAAAAGTCGCCTTTTTTCAGCACCTCGAACAAGTGGCGACTGCGGCTAAACCGTGACTCATATCAACAAACCGAGCACATGGAAAGTTCCAGCAGGTTCTCCCGAACAAGATGATGTAACATAAGTGGGGAAAATATCATGTTATATGTATGTTTTCACAGGTAAGAAAAGGTGTGCGCTCTGCATTTTTTTTGTTCTCAGTTATAATGGAGCCGGATGGGGAAAAATCTTGCGCTTCTCACAAACTGAGGCCTCTACGGTCCAAACTAAAAGTCTGACTGCTCTGAAAGCCTCACCAACTGAAAGACAACAAATTTTCCTATCAAACGTGATATTTTTTGTTCAGTTATGCCAAACAGCAAAGGAACAAGGAGCAGTTGTTTCCCCAAAAAAGACTTTTATTTTCTCCTTTCTCCACTCTAGCTCACATTACCATATATGGGCATGCAGTGCAGTTACACAGCTGACAGCAGCTGTCAATCAAACTATGACACTGATTGCCTTCATTCAGTGACTCTCAAAAGCAGATGGGAGAAGCTGACAAGTCCATGTTAGTGGAAGACTGATGCCACCAGCTCCATGTTAATGGATGGAACATGCGAACAACTCCATGTTAGTGGATGGGAGATGCTAGCTACTCCATGTTAGTGGATGGGAGATGCTAACAACTCCATGTTAGTGGATGGGAGATGCTAGCTACTCCATGTTAGTGGATGGGACATGCTAACTACTCCATGTTAGCGGATGGGAGATGCTAACTACTCCATGTTAGTGGATGGGAGATGCTAACTACTCCATGTTAGTGGATGGGAGATGCTAACTACTCCATGTTAGTGGATGGAAGATGCTAACAACTCCATGTTAGTGGATGGGAGATGCTAACTTATCCATGTAAGTGGATGGGAGATGCTAACTACTCCATGTTAGTGGATGGGAGATGCTAACTCCTCCATGTTAGTGGATGGGAGATGCTAACTACTAAATGTTAGTGGATGGGAGGTGCTAACTACTCCATGTTAGTGGATGGGAGATGCTAACTACTCCATGTTAGTGGATGAGAGATGCCAAAAACTCCATCTTAGTGGATGACAGATGCCAACAGCTCCATGTTAGTGGATGGGAGATGCTAACTACTCCATGTTAGTGGATGGGAGATGCTAACTACTCCATGTTAGTGGATGGGAGATGCTAACTACTCCATGTTAGTGGATGGGAGATGCTAACTACTCCATGTTAGTGGATGGGAGATGCTGACTACTCCATGTTGGTGGATGGGAGATGCTAACTACTCCATGTTAGTGGATGGGGGATGCTAATTACTCCATGTTATTTGATGGGAGATGCTAACAATTTCATGTTAGTGGATGGGAGATGCTAACAACTCCATGTTAGTGGATGACAGATGCTTACAGCTCCATGTTAGTGAATGGGACATGTTAACAACTCCATGTTAGTGGATAAGTGATGCTAACAGCAACATGTTAGTGGATGGGAGCTGCTTACAACTCCATGTTAGTGGAGGGGAGATGCTAACTGCTCCATGTTAGTGGATGGGAGATGCTAACTACTCCATGTTAGTGGATGGGACATGCTAACAACTCCGTGTTAAAGGAAGACAGATTCTAAAAGCTTCATGTTAGTGCGTGGACGTCTCAGTCGCTGGCCGGCGGGAAGGCTCGGTCCCGACCAATGCCGCTTGCGGCTTTAATTTAGGGACCGAGCCCGGAGGGCATGGTGGCCGCAGGCCACCATGCCCGGAGGGCAAGGTCTCTATTGTTCTTCGTTCGTTTGTCGTTCTCCTCCTCCTCCTCCTCCTCCTCGTTCTCTATTATTATACTAACGCCCAAATAAACGCGAATTTGACCCCCTAAACATGCACGAAAACTCACCAAATTTGGCACGCAAATCATGACCGGCGAAAAATTTTATAAAATGGAAAAATTGGCCCCATCTGCTCTCTAGCGCCACCTAGATCCCAAAAAACGTCTAAAACAGTCGCTACGGCCCGCAGGAATGTCGGAGAGAGATCAAACCAACACTCATGCGTTCGTCTCATCAAGATCTACATTTCACGCGCTCACACACCTGACCTAAATCCAACAGGAAGTCCGCTATTTCCCTTTCAAAGTAAAATTTTGATCAAAATCACTCCTCACGAAAAAATTATCTCCTCCGAGACCGTTTGTCGCACACACATAAGAGTCACGCGACGTGAAAGAGGACAAATTTCTCTACAAAAGTTGTGAACAACTTTGTCAAAAGTCTAACGGTGTGGATTTTATTAGCGTTCAAAGTTGGAAGTCTGAAATCCTGCCTTGCTCCGGCCCTCATCCGTTATAATGGGGAAAAAAGGAAAAAAGTCGCCTTTTTTCAGCACCTCAAACAAGTGGCGACTGCGGCTAAACCGTGACTGCTATCAACAAACCGAGCACACGTAAAGTTCCAGCAGGTTCTCCTGAACAAGATGATGTAACATAAGTGGGGAAATATGATGATATATGCATGTTGACACAGGTAAGAATTGGGGTGCGCTCTGCATTTTTTTTGCTCTCAGTTATAATGGAGCCGGATGGGGAAAAATCTCGCGCTTCTCACAAACTGAGGCCTCTGGGGTCCAAACTAAAAGTCTCAATGCTCTGAAAGCCTCACCAACTGAAAGACAACTAATTTTCCTATCAAACGTGATATTTTTTGTTCAGTTTTGCCAAACAGGAAAGGTACAAGGAGCAGTTGTTTCGCAGAAGGAAACTGTAATTTTCTCCTCTCTCCACTCTAACTGAAATGACCATATATGGACATGCAGAGCAGTTACACAGCTGACAGCAGCTGTCAATCAAACTCTGACACTCAATGACTTCATTCAGTGACTCAGGAAAGCAGATGGCAAAAGCTAACTACTCCTTGTTAATGGATGGGAGATGCTAACGACTCCATGTTAGTGGATGGAACATGCTAACAACTCCATGTTAGTGGATGACTGAAGCCACCAGCTCCATGTTAATGGATGGAACATGCTAAGAACTCCATGTTAGTGGATGGGAGATGCTAACTACTCCATGTTAGTGGATGGGAGATGCGAGCTACTCCATGTTAGTGGATGGGAGATGCTAACTACTCCATGTTAGTGGATGGGAGATGCTAACTACTCCATGTTAGTGGATGGGAGATGCTAACTACTCCATGTTAGTGGATGGGAGATGCTAGCTACTCCATGTTAGTGGATGGGAGATGCTAACTACTCCATGTTAGTGGATGGGAGATGCTAGCTACTCCATGTTAGTGGATGGGAGATGCTAACTACTCCATGTTAGTGGATGGGAGATGCTAACTACTCCATGTTAGTGGATGGGAGATGCTAACTACTCCATGTTAGTGGATGGGAGATGCTAGCTACTCCATGTTAGTGGATGGGAGATGCTAACTCCTGCTTGTTAGTGGATGACAGATGCTAGCTACTCCATGTTAGTGGATGGGAGATGCTAACTACTCCATGTTAGTGGATGGGAGATGCGAGCTACTCCATGTTAGCGGATGGGAGATGCTAACTACTCCATGTTAGTGGATGGGAGATGCTAACTACTCCATGTTAGTGGATGGGAGATGCTAACTACTCCATGTTAGTGGATGGGAGATGCTAGCTACTCCATGTTAGTGGATGGGAGATGCTAACTACTCCATGTTAGTGGATGGGAGATGCTAGCTACTCCATGTTAGTGGATGGAAGATGCTAACTACTCCATGTTAGTGGATGGGAGATGCTAACGACTCCATGTTAGTGGATGGGAGATGCTAACAACTCAATGTTAGTGGATGGGAGATGCTAACAGCTCCATGTTAGCGGATGGGAGATGCTAACAGCTCCATGTTAGTGGATAGTAGATGCTAACAGCTACATGTTAGTGGATGGGAGATACTAACAGCT
This sequence comes from Salarias fasciatus, assembly GCF_902148845.1. NCBI lineage: Eukaryota > Metazoa > Chordata > Actinopteri > Blenniiformes > Blenniidae > Salarias > Salarias fasciatus. The sequence continues at coordinate 3,580,590 of NC_043747.1, forward strand.
CCATGTTAGTGGATAGTAGATACTAACAGCTACATGTTAGTGGATGACAGACGCTAACAGCTACATCTTAGACAAAGGGAGATGCTAACAACTTGCATGTTCCTGGGTGGACGTCTCAGTCGCAGGCCGGCGGGGAGGCTCGGTCCCGACCAATGCCGCTTGCGGCTTTAATTAGGGACCGAGCCCGGAGGGCATGGTGGCCGCAGGCCACCATGCCCGGAGGGCAAGGTCTCTATTGTTCTTCGTTCGTTTGTCGTTCTCCTCCTCCTCCTCGTTCTCTATTATTATACTAACGCCCAAATAAACGCGAATTTGACCCCCTAAACATGCACGAAAACTCACCAAATTTGGCACGCAAATCATGACCGGCGAAAAATTTTATAAAATGGAAAAATTGGCCCCATCTGCTCTCTAGCGCCACCTAGATCCCAAAAAACGTCTAAAACAGTCGCTACGGCCCGCAGGAATGTCGGAGAGAGATCAAACCAACACTCATGCGTTCGTCTCATCATGATCTACATTTCACGCGCTCACACCCCTGACCTAAATCCAACAGGAAGTCTGCTATTTCCCTTTCAAAGTAAAATTTTGCTCAAAATCACTCCTCACGAAAAAATTATCTCCTCCGAGACCGTTTGTCGTACAGACATAAGAGTCACGCGACGTGAAAGAGGACAAATTTCTCTACAAAAGTTGTGAACAACTTTGTCAAAAGTCTAACGGTGTGGATTTTATTAACGTTCAAAGTTGGAAGTCTGAAATCCTGCCTTGCTCCGGCCCTCATCCGTTATAATGGGGAAAAAAGGAAAAAAGTCGCCTTTTTTCAGCACCTCGCACAAGTGGCGACTGCGGCTAAACCGTGACTCCTATCAACAAACCGAGCACACGCAAAATTTCACCACGTTCTCCCGAACAAGATGATGTAACGTAAGTGGGGAAAATATCATGTATCTGGAAGTTTTCACAGGTATAAGTGGGTGTGCGCTCTGCATTTTTTTGCCTCTCAGTTATAATGGAGCCGGATGGGGAAAAATCTCGCGCTTCTCACAAACTGAGGCCTCTACGGTCCAAACGAAATGTCTGACTGCTCTGAAAGCCTCACCAACTGAAAGACAACAAATTTTCCTATCAAACGTGATATTTTTTGTTCAGTTATGCCAAACAGCAAAGGAACAAGGAGCAGTTGTTTCCCCAAAAAAGACTTTTATTTTCTCCTCTCTCCACTCTAACTCACATTACCATATATGGGCATGCATTGCAGTTACACACCTGACAGCAGCTGTCAATCAAACTCTGCCACTGATTGCCTTCATTCAGTGACTCTCAAAAGCAGATGGGAAAAGCTAACTACTCCATGTTAGTGGATGGGAGATGCTAACTACTCCATGTTAGTGGATGAGAGACGCTAACTACTCAATGTAAGTGGATGGGAGATGCTAACTACTCCATGTTAGTGGATGGGAGAGGCTAACTGCTCCATGTTAGTGGATGGGACATGCTAACTACTCCATGTTAGTGGATGGGAGACGCTAACTACTCCATGTTGCTGGATGGGAAATGCTAACTACTCCATGTTAGTGGATGGGAGATGCTAACTACTCCATGTTAGTGGATGGGAGATGCTAACAATTCCATGTTAGTGGATGGGAGATGCTAACTTCTCCATGTTAGTGGATGGGACATGCTAACTACTCCATGTTAGTGGATGGGACATGCTAACTACTCCATGTTAGTGGATGGGAGATGCTAACTACTCCATGTTGGTGGATGGGAGATGCTAACTACTCCATGTTAGTGGATGGGAGATGCTAACTATTCCATGTTAGTGGATGGGAAACGCTAACTACTCCATGTTGCTGGATGGGAAATGCTAACTACTCCATGTTAGTGGATGGGAGATGCTAACTACTCCATGTTAGTGGATGGGAGATGCTAACAATTCCATGTTAGTGGATGGGAGATGCTAACTTCTCCATGTTAGTGGATGGGAGATGCTAACTACTCCATGTTAGTGGATGGGACATGCTAACTACTCCATGTTAGTGGATGGGAGATGCTAACTACTCCATGTTGGTGGATGGGAGATGCTAACTACTCCATGTTAGTGGATGGGAGATGCTAACTATTCCATGTTAGTGGATGGGAGATGCTAACAGCTCCATGTTAGTGGAAGGGAGATGCTAACTACTCCATGTTAGTGGATGGGAGATGCTAACTACTCCATGTTAGTGGATGGGAGATGCTAATAATTCCATGTTAGTGGATGGGAGATGCTAACTACTCCATGTTATTGGATGGGAGATGCTAACTACTCCATGTTAGTGGATGGGAGATGCTAACAAATCATTGTTAGTGGATGGGAGATGCTAACAATTCCATGTTAGTAGATGGGAGATGCTAACTTCTCCATGTTAGTGGATGGGAGATGCTAACTACTCCATGTTAGTGGATGGGAGATGCTAATAATTCCATGTTAGTGGATGGGAGATGCTAACTACTAAATGTTATTGGATGGGAGATGCTAACTACTCCATGTTAGTGGATGGGAGATGCTAACAAATCATTGTTAGTGGATGGGAGATGCTAACAATTCCATGTTAGTAGATGGGAGATGCTAACTTCTCCATGTTTGTGGATGGGAGATGCTAACTACTCCATGTTAGTGGATGGGACATGCTAACAACTCTGTGTTAATGGAAGACAGATTCTAACAGCGTCATGTTAGTGGGTGGACGTCTCAGTCGCTGGCCGGCGGGGAGGCTCGGTCCCGACCAATGCCGCTTGCGGCTTTAATTAGGGACCGAGCCCGAGGGCGAGGTGGCCTCAACTGAGGCCACCTTGCCTGAGGGCAAGGCCTCTATTGTTCTTCGTCCGTTTCTTCTTATTATCGTGCCGCCGCTTTGAACCCTAATTTGACCCCCTAAACATGCATGAAAACTCACCAAATTTGGCAGGCACATGCAGACTGGTGAAAAATTTCATAAAATGGAAAAATTAACCCCATATCTCCATCCGCTCTCTAGCGCCACCTAGAAACGTGAAAAAAGCCCACCGTAACTCGCAGGAATGTCGCAGAGAGATCAAACCAACTCTCATGCGTTCGTCTCCTTGAGATCTACAAAAAAGGATCTGTTTTTTTTTGGCTAAAACCAACAGGAAATCCGCTATTTTGAGTTATATGTCAAATTTTGATGAAAATCAGCCGAAAATGACTCCTCCTTTAAAAATTATCTGCTCCGAGAGCGCTTGTCGTGGAGACGTCAGAGTAGTGCCAAATAAAAGAGGACAAGTGTCTCTCACAAAGTTGTTAAAAACTTTTTCAAAAGTCTCAGGGTGTGGATTTTATTAACCCTTAAAGTTTGAAGTCTGAAAACGCACTTGCAACACTACAATGGACAGTGCGACCCGCACGAATGTCGCAGAGAAATAAAATCAACATGGATGAGTTCGTCTCATCGAGCTCTACAATTTACCAAGAGACATACCTATACCTAAATCCAACAGGAAGTCCGTTATTTCCTGTCAAATCAAATGTGCCTCAAAACACTTTTCACTCAAAAACCACTAATATGGACTGTTTCACCCTTCACAGTGTCGTACAGAGAAAAGAAACATATGCAGGCGTTCGTCTCATCGAGATCTACAACTTACTCACTCGTACCCAAGACCTAAATCAAACAGGAAGTCCATCATTCACACTTTTATTGTACATTTTTGCTCAAAAACTCTCTCCTTCTTCATCAATTAAGGCTTCCATGGTCAAAATTATAAGTCTGAATGCTCTGAAAACTTGACATTTGTAAAGACAACTAAAATGCCTATCAAAATTGAGGGTGTTTTTTTCATTTTGGGCAACGGGAATGCCTATAACCAGCTGTTTTTACCAAAGACAAACTGTGTGTCTGCCGAGTCACACTCTAACATCATGTGACCTACTTAAGCCATATATGGGCATAGAGCCTCTAGGCTGATCTGAGAGCTGCTGTAAAACATTCTGCATGTTGTCCCTGCTTTCCACAGTAGATGGCGCTCCGTGACCATAAATCACACGAGTGATGGATTGCTGCTCAAACAGGCAAATGAATGTATGGAATCACACTCACATGGACATATTGGTGTTTGACATAGTGGAGCAGACATGACTATCAAAATAAGAGCCTCACACCCCATATTTTTGCAAAATATGACATTTTTAACAAAGCACAGTGATAATTTCAAATTCAACAGTGTTAAAGGGCAACTCCGGTTTTTTTGATACCTGGACCTTATTTATAGGTGTGTGCCTGCTCATATACTCACTCAGACAAACATGGTGCAGCTTGGATTCCTTCAGAAGTTATTTAAATCCAACCGATTCAGCGGGGGCCACGGCAATGGAGCTTCCCGCACTGCAATCCATTGCCGTGGCCCCTGCTGAATCAGATGACAGATGCTAACAGCTACATGTTAGCGGATGGGAGATGCTAACAGCTACATGTTAGCGGATGGGAGATGCTAACAGCTACATGTTAGCGGATGGGAAATGCTAACAGCTACATGTTAGCGGACGGGATATGCTAACAGCTACATGTTAGCGGATGGGAGATGCTAACAGCTACATGTTAGCGGATGACATATGCTAACAGCTACATGATAGCGGATGGGAGATGCTAACAGCTACATGATAGCGGAAGGGAGATGCTAACAGCTGCATGTGAGCGGATGGGAGATGCTAACAGCTACATGTGAGTGGATGGGAGATGCTAACAGCTACTTGCTAGCGGATGAGAGATGCCAACAGCTACTTGCTAGCGGATGAGAGATGCTAACAGCTACCTGTTAGCAGATGGGGGATGCTAACAGCTACATGTTAGCGGATGACAGATGCTAAAAGCTCCATGTCAGTGGATGGGGGATGCTAACAACTCCATGTTAGTGGGTGAGAAAGTGCTGGAAGTCTATGGAGGAGCAAGGTTCCCAGTGACTTGGACTTCGGTCATCAAGGTACGAGGACGACCTCAGTCGGGCCACCTTGCCAGAGGGCGAGGTCCCGTCCAATGCCGCTTGCGGCTTTAATTCTATATTATTATTATACTAACGCCCAAATAAACGCGAATTTGACCCCCTAAACATGCACGAAAACTCACCAAATTTGGCACGCACATCATGACCGGCGAAAAATTTTATAAAATGGAAAAATTGACCCCATCTGCTCTCTAGCGCCACCTAGATCCCAAAAAACGTCTAAAACAGTCGCTACGGCCCGCAGGAATGTCGTAGAGAGATCAAACCAACACTCATGCGTTCGTCTCATCAAGATCTACATTTCACGCGCTCACACCCCTGACCTAAATCCAACAGGAAGTCCGCTATTTCCCTTTCAAAGTAAAATTTTGCTCAAAATCACTCCTCACGAAAAAATTATCTCCTCCGAGACCGTTTGTCGTACAAACATAAGAGTCACGCGACATGAAAGAGGACAATTTTCTCTACAAAAGTTGTGAACAACTTTGTCAAAAGTCTAACGGTGTGGATTTTATTAGCGTTCAAAGTTGGAAGTCTGAAATCCTGCCTTGCTCCGGCCCTCATCCGTTATAATGGGGAAAAAAGGAAAAAAGTCGCCTTTTTTCAGCACCTCGAACAAGTGGCGACTGCGGCTAAACCGTGACTCCTATCAACAAACCGAGCACACGCAAAGTTCCAGCAGGTTCTCCCGAACAAGATGATGTAACATAAGTGGGGAATATATCATGTTATATGTACATTTTCACAGGTAAGAAAAGGTGTGCGCTCTGCATTTTTTTTGTTCTCAGTTATAATGGAGCCGGATGGGGAAAAATCTCGCGCTTCTCACAAGCTGAGGCCTCTACAGTCCAAACTAAACGTCTGACTTCTCTGAAAGCCTAACCAACTGAAAGAAAACAAATTTTCCTATCAAACGTGATATTTTTTGCTCAGTTTTGCCAAACAGCAAAGGAACAAGGAGCAGTTGTTTCCCCAAAAAAGACTTTTATTTTCTCCTCTCTCCACTCTAACTCACATTACCATATATGGGCATGCATTGCAGTTACACAGCTGACAGCAGCTGTCAATCAAACTCTGACACTGATTGCCTTCATTCAGTGACTCTCAAAAGCATCTGGGAGAAGCTAACAACTCAATGTTAGTGGATGGAACATGCTAACAACACAATGTTAGTGGATGGGAGACGCTAACTACTCCATGTTAGTGGATGGGAGATGCTAACTACTCAATGTTAGTGGATGGGAGATGCTAACTACTCCATGTTAGCGGATGGAAGATGCTAACAATTCCATGTTAGTGGATGGGAGATGCTAACTACTCCATGTTAGTGGATGGGAGATGCTAACAGCTCCATGTTAGTGGATGGGAGATGCTAACTACTCCATGTTAGTGGATGGGAGATGCTAACAACTCCGTGTAAGTGGATGGCAGACGCTAACAACTCAATGTTAGTGGATGGGACATGCTAACTACTCCATGTTAGTGGATGGGGCATGCTAACTACTCCATGTTAGTGGATGGGAGATGCTAATTACTCAATGTTCGTGGATGGGAGATGCTAACAACTCCATGTTAGTGGATGGGAGATGCTAACTACTCAATGTTAGTGGATGGGAGATGCTAACTACTCCATGTTAGCGGATGGGAGATGCTAACAGCTCCATGTTAGTGGATTACAGATGCTAACAGCTACATGTTAGTGAATGGGACATGCTGAAAACTCCATGTTAGTGGATGACAGATGCTAACAGCTCTATGTTAGTGGACTGGGCATGCTAACAACTCCATATTAGTGGATGACAGATGCTCACAACTGCCATGTTAGTGTATGGACGTCTCAGTCGTGGGCTGGCGCGGAGGCTCGGTCCCGACCAATGCCGCTTGCGGCTTTAATTCTCTATTATTATACTAACGCCCAAATAAACGCCAATTTGACCCCCTAAACATGCACGAAAACTCACCAAATTTGGCACACACATCCGGATCGGCGAAAAATTCGATAAAATGGAAAAAAAAAAACAGCATCTGCTCTATAGCGCCACCTAGATCCCGAAAAACGTCTAAAACAGACGCTATGGCCTGCAGGAATGTCGTAGAGAGATCAAACCAACACTCACGCGTTCGTCTCATCAAGATCTACATTTCACGCGCTCACACCCCTGACCTAAATCCAACAGGAAGTCCGCTATTTCCCTTTCAAAGTAAAATTCTGATCAAAATCACTCCTCACGAAAAAATTATCTCCTCCGAGACCGTTTGTCGCACAGACATAAGAGTTACACGACGTGAAAGAGGACAAATTTCTCTACAAAAGTTGTGAACAACTTTGTCAAAAGTCTGACGGTGTGGATTTTATTAGCGTACAAAGTTGGAAGTCTGAAATCCTGCCTTGCTCCGGCCCTCATCCGTTATAATGGGGAAAAAAGGAAAAAAGTCGCCTTTTTTCAGCACCTCGAACAAGTGGCGACTGCGGCTAAACCGTGACTCCTATCAACAAACCGAGCACATGGAAAGTTCCAGCAGGTTCTCCCGAACAAGATGATGTAACATAAGTGGGGAAAATATCATGTTATATATATGTTTTCACAGGTAAGAAAAGGTGTGCGCTCTGCATTTTTTTTGTTCTCAGTTATAATGGAGCCGGATGGGGAAAAATCTCGCGCTTCTCACAAACTGAGGCCTCTGCGGTCCAAACTAAACGTCTGACTGCTCTGAAAGCCTCACCAACTGAAAGAAAACAAATTTTCCTTTCAAACGTGATATTTTTTGTTCAGTTTTGCCAAACAGCAAAGGAACAAGGACCAGTTGTTTCCCCAAAAAAGACTTTTATTTTCTCCTCTCTCCACTCTAACTGAAATGACCATATATGGGCATACATTGCAGTTACACAGCTGACAGCAGCTATCAATCAAACTCTGCCACTGATTGCCTTCATTCAGTGACTGTCAAAAGCAGCTGGGAGAAGCTAACTACTCCATGTTAGTGGATGACTGATGCCACCAGCTCCATGTTAATGGATGGAACATGCTAAGAACTCCATGTTAGTGGATGGGAGATGCTAACTACTCCATGTTAGTGGATGGGAGATGCTAACTACTCCATGTTAGTGGATGGGAGATGCTAACTACTCCATGTTAGTGGATGGGGGATGCTAACTACTCCATGTTAGTGGATGGGACATGCTAACTACTCCATGTTAGTGGATGGGAGATGCTAACTACCCCATGTTAGTGGATGGGAGATGCTAACTACTCCATGTTAGTGGATGGGACATGCTAACAGCTTGATGTTAGTGGATGGGAGATCCTAACTACTCCATGTTAGTGGATGGGAGATGCTAACAGCTCCATGTTAGTGGACGGGAGATGCTAACAACTCCATGTTAGTGGATAGGAGATGCTAACAGCTCCATGTTAGTGGATGGGAGATGCTCACTACTCCATGTTAGTGGATGGGAGATGCTAACAGCTCCATGTTAGTGGGTGGTAGATGCTAACAGCTACATGTTAGTGGATGGGAGATGATAACAGCTCCATGTTAGTGGATGACAGATGCTCACAACTCCATGTTAGTGGATGACAGAAGCTAACAACTGCATGTTAGTGGATGGGACATGCTAACAACTCTGTGTTAATGGAAGACAGATTCTGACAGCTTCATGTTAGTGGGTGGACGTCTCAGTCGCTGCCCGGCGCGGAGGCTCGGTCCCGACCAATGCCGCTTGCGGCTTTAATTATACTTACGCCCAAGTAAACGCGAATTTGACCCCCTAAACATGCACGAAAACTCACCAAATTTGGCACGCACATCATGACCGGCGAAAAATTTTATAAAATGGAAAAAAAAAACAACATCTGCTCTCTAGCGCCACCTAGATCCCAAAAAACGTCTAAAACAGTCGCTACGGCCCGCAGGAATGTCGTAGAGAGATCAAACCAACGTTGACGCGTTCGTCTCATTGAGATCTACATTTCACGCGCTGACACCCCTGACCTAAATCCAACAGGAAGTCGGTTATTTCCCTTTCAAAGTAAAATTTTGCTCAAAATCACTCCTCACGTTAAAATTATCTCCTCCGAGACCGTTTGTCGTACAAACATAAGAGTCACGCGACGTGAAAGAGGACAATTTTCTCTACAAAAGTTGTGAACAACTTTGTCAAAAGTCTAACGGTGTGGATTTTATTAGCGTTCAAATTTGGAAGTCTGAAATCCTGCCTTGCTCCGGCCCTCATCCATTATAATGGGGAAAAAGGAAAAAGGTCGCCTTTTTTCAGCACCTCGAACAAGTGGCGACTGCGGCTAAACCGTGACTCCTATCAACAAACCGAGCACACGCAAAGTTGCAGCAGGTTCTCCCGAACAAGATGATGTAACATAAGTGGGGAAAATACCATGTTATATGTATGTTTTCACAGGTAAGAAAAGGTGTGCGCTCTGCATTTTTTTGCCTCTCAGTTATAATGGAGCCGGATGGGGAAAAATCTTGCGCTTCTCACAAGCTGAGGCCTCTGGGGTCCAAACTAAAAGTGTGACTGCTCTGAAAGCCTCACCAAGTGAAAGACAACAAATTTTCCTATCAAACGAGATATTTTTTGTTCAGTTATGCCAAACAGCAAAGGAACAAGGACCAGTTGTTTCCCAAACAGAAACTTTTATTTTCGCCTCTCTCCACTCTAACTGAAATTACCATATATGGGCATACAGTGCAGTTACACAGCTGACAGCAGCTGTCAATCAAACTCTGACACTCAGTGCCTTCATTCAGTCACTCTCAAAAGCAGATGGGAGAAGCTAACAGCTCCATGTTAGTGGATGGGAGATGCTAACTACTCCATGTTAGTGGAAGACAGATGCTAAGAGCTCCATGTTAGTGGGTGGGAAATGCTGAGAACTCCATGTTAGTGGATGGGAGATGCTCACTACTCCATGTTAGTGGATGAGACATGCTAACTACTCCATGTTAGTGGATTGGAGATGCTAACTACTCCATGTTAGTGGAAGACAGATGCTAAGAGCTCCATGTTAGTGGATGGGAGATGCTAACAATTCCATGTTAGTAGATGGGAGATGCTAACAACTCACTGTTAGTGAATGGGAGATGCTAAGAGCTCCATGTTAGTGGATGGGAGATGCTAACTGCTCCATGTTAGTGGATGGGAGATGCTAACTACTCCATGTTAGTGGATGGGAGATGCTAGCTACTCCATGTTAGTGGATGGGAGATGCTAACTACTCCATGTTAGTGGATGGGAGATGCTAACTACTCCATGTTAGTGGATGGGACATGCTAAGTACTCCATGTTAGTGGATGGGAGATGCTAACTACTCCATGTTAGTGGATGGGAGATGCTAACAGTTCCATGTTAGTGGATGGAAGATGCTAACGACTCCATGTTAGTGGAAGACAGATGCAAAGAGCTACATGTTAGTGGATGGGAGATGCTAACAACTCCATGTAAGTGGATGGCAGACGCTAACTACTCCATGTAAGTGGATGGCAGACGCTAACTACTCCATGTTAGTGGATGGGAGATACTAACTACTCAATGTTCGTGGTTGGGAGATGCTAACTACTCCATGTTAGTGGATGACAGATGCCAACAACTCCCATGTCAGTGGGTGGACGTCTCAGTCGTGGGCCGGCAAGGAGGCTCGGTCCCGACCAATGCCGCTTGCGGCTTTAATTCTATTACAGCTTTCGCCGCCCTTTCCACTGCATCCTGCGCTGTTTCTGCACCCTGAACCGCATCATGTACAATAATTCCGCCTAAAACTCCTCCTGTTGTAGCCACAACTGCTGCTGTCACACCTGCCCCGACTCCTACGGCTAGCGCTGCTTCCCCTCCCGCCTCCGACGCCGCTGCAGGTGCAGGTGCTCCCATTAACGCTGGAACCTTCTTCATAAAATTTATTGCTTGAGATGGATTTATTATCATCATTGTAAGTACTCTAACCAGAGCCTCTATGCCAAACAAAGCTCCCAACAAAGCCCCCGTTGCGACCCCGGCCAGTTCGGTCAGAAATCTGTTTGTCACTTGGCGTCTGGCCTGGTTTCTGATCTCCTCTGGTGATAGGTCTTCTGGAGATGACTGCCTGATTTGCTCCTCCTCTCTCTGGGTTTCTCTCTCCACAGCTTGCAGCATGTCGTTGGAGTAGCATTGGCCGTTTCTTTCTACCGTTAGCTTGTCGATGGTCTTCAGTAACTCTTCCCTCTGGAAGCGGTTGCTCCTGTAGTCGTTCTGCAGCGTGTTGTTGTTCCAGTGTTTGTTGTCGAAGACGTGGCACCGGCCGCTGCACCTGTTCACCAGGTCTCTCAGCTTTTGATTCTCTCTGATGAACTCCTTGATTTTCATCCCTTCATCTAGCTCGTTGCCGAGAGTGAAGACGACCACGGCGTGATTCAGAATGTCTTCAGAGAAATACTCACATATTCTGCTGATGACTTCTTGCTCCTGCTCTGAGAATCTCTCAACTTTCAGCACGATGAGAAAAGCGTGAATTCCAGGAGCACACTCTGTGATGCACTTCATGATCTCAGGCTTCAAATCCTCCTCTGACCTTTCTGTGTCAAACAAACCAGGCGTGTCGACCAAAGTGATCTTTCTGTCACTGACATCTCTGGTTTCAGATTGACATGTGGCAGTTCCAGAAACAGAAGAATGATGTGCAGTGAACAAGTCCTCTCCAAGTATGATGTTAGCGAGGCTGCTTTTCCCACAGCCAGTTTTTCCCAGCAGGACGATCCGCTTTGACTCTAAGGGAGAAAAAAGACTCTGTTCAAGCATATCTGGATCTTTTATCATGTGTTTTTTTGAACAGCAATTTGAAATTAAGCAAACGCAAACTGCAGTGCACCATGGTACAAAGTCGTACAAGAAGCAATTTCTCATTGATAGAGAAGGAAAAACAATAAGGAACTTGTGTTTGCACACTGATGTGATGTTACTGGTGGATGCTGGCGGATGCTGGTGGACTGGCTATGTATCGGTCATGTAAAACCACCGATCAATTTGTTCAGATCTTGTTTACGTCTCGCCTGGTTGTGGACAGTCAGCGGATTTGCGGTATGCTTGAGTCTCGTCACTGTGCCTTCACTCCGTAAAGTGTGGGTTGGTTTGCAGGCGCGGTTCCCACGCCTCTGCAAATTCAGTCATCTCGAAGATGCGTTTCTTCACTATCAGTTAGCCGAGAATAGAGCTGATCGTAAATCATCCATCCATCCATCCATCCATTTTCTACCGCTTATCTGGGGCCAGGTCGCGGGGGCAGCAGTCTCAGCAGGGATGCCCAGACTTCCCTGTCCCCAGACACTTCCTCCAGCTCCTCTGGGAGGATCCCAAGGCGTTCCCAGGCCAGCCGAGAGACATAGTCTCTCCAGCGTGTCCTGGGTCTTCCCCGGGGTCTCCTCCCAGTGGGACATGAGAGTGTCCCACTGGGACACTCTCAGGTCGCAACGGGGGCTTTGTTGGGAGCTTTGTTTGGCATAGAGGCGTCCAGGAGGCATCCTAAACAGATGTCCGAGCCACCTCAGCTGGTTCCTCTCGATGTGGAGGAGTAGCGGCTTTACTCCGAGCTCCTCCCTGGTGACTGAGCTCCTCACCCTATCTCTAAGGGAGCGCCCAGCCACCCTACGGAGGAAGCTCATTTCGGCCGCTTGTATCCGGGATCTTGTCCTTTCGGTCATGACCCAAAGCTCATGACCATAGGTGAGGGTGGGAACGTAGATTGACCGGTAAATCGAGAGCCTCGCCTTTCGGCTCAGCTCCTTCTTCACCACGACGGACCGATACAACGACTGCATCACTGCAGCCGCTGCACCGATCCGCCTGTCAATCTCACGCTCCATCCGTCCCCCACTCGTGAACAAGACCCCAAGATACTTGAACTCCTCCACTTGGGCTAGGGTCTCTCCACCAACCTGGAGGGGGCAAGCCACCTTCCTCCGGTCGAGGACCATGGCCTCTGATTTGGAGGTGCTGATCCTCATCCCTGCCGCTTCACACTCGGCTACGAACCGCCCCAGTGCATGCTGTAGGTCCGGGTTCGATGAAGCCAACAGGACAACATCATCTGCAAAAAGCAGAGATGAAATCCTGTGGTTCCCGAACCGGACCCCCTCCGGCCCCTGGCTGCACCTAGAAATTCTGTCCATGAAGATTATGAACAGAACCGGTGACAAAGGGCAGCCCTGCCGGAGTCCAACATGCACCGGGAACAGGTCCGACTTACTGCCGGCAATGCGGACCAGACTCCTACTCCGGTCATACAAAGACCGGACGGCCCTTAACAAGGGGCCCCGGACTCCGTATTCCCGGAGCACCCCCCACAAGACACCACGAGGGACACGGTCGAATGCCTTCTCCAAATCCACAAAACACATGTGGACTGGTTGGGCAAACTCCCACGAACCCTCGAGCACCCTATGGAGGGTATAGAGCTGGTCCACTGTTCCACGACCAGGGCGAAAACCGCATTGTTCCTCCTGGATCCGAGGTTCGACTATCGGTCGGATCCTCCTCTCCAGTACCCTGGAATAGACTTTCCCGGGGAGGCTGAGGAGTGTAATCCCCCTATAGTTGGAGCACACCCTCCGGTCCCCCTTTTTAAACAGGGGGACCACCACCCCGGTCTGCCAATCCAGAGGCACCGTCCCCGACAGCCACGCGATGTTGCAGAGACGTGTCAACCAAGACAGTCCCTGCACATCCAGAGACTTAAGGTACTCAGGCCGAATCTCGTCCACCCCCGGTGCCTTGCCACCGAGGAGCTTGCCAACCACCTCAGTGACTTCAGCTTGGGTGATGGACGAGTCCACCTCTGAGACCTCAGCCTCTGCTTCCTCCACGGAAGACGTGGCGACGGGATTGAGGAGGTCCTCAAAGTATTCCTTCCACCGTCCAACAATATCCCCAGTTGAGGTCAGCAGCTCCCCACCTCCACTGTAAACAGTGTTGGCGGAGACCTGCTTTCCCCTCCTGAGGCGCCGGACGGTTTGCCAGAATTTCTTCGAGGCCGACCGATAGTCCTCCTCCATGGCCTCCCCGAACTCCTCCCAGACCCGAGTTTTTGCCTCCACAACTGCTCGGGCTGCAGTTCGCTTGGCCTGCCGGTACCCGTCAGCTGCTTCGGGAGTCCCATGAGCCAGCAAGGCTCGATAGGACTCCTTCTTCAGCTTGACGGCAGCCCTTACTTCCGGTGTCCACCACCGGGTTCGGGGGTTGCCGCCACGACAGGCACCGGAGACCTTACGACCACAGCTCCGAGCAGCTGCTTCGACAATGGAGGTGGAGAACATGGTCCACTCGGACTCAATGTCCCCAGCCTCCCTCGGGACATGAGAGAAGCTCTCCCGGAGGTGGGAGTTGAAAGCCATGCTGACAGAGGGTTCCGCCAGACGTTCCCAGCAGACCCTCACAACACGTTTGGGTCTGCCAAGTCTGTCCGGTTTCCTCCTCCGCCAGCGAATCCAACTCACCACCAGGTGGTGATCGGTCGACAGCTCTGCCCCTCTTTTCACCCGAGTGTCCAAAACATGCGGCCGGAGGTCAGATGACACGACAACAAAGTCGATCATCGACCTCCGACCTAGGGTGTCCTGGTGCCAAGTGCACTTATGGACACCCCTGTGCTCGAACATGGTGTTCGTTATGGACAAACTGTGACTAGCACAGAAGTCCAATAACAGAACACCACTCGGGTTCAGATCGGGGAGGCCGTGCGATCCAATCACCATCTTCCAGGTCTCACTGTCGCTGCCCACGTGGGCGTTGAAGTCCCCCAGTAGAACAATGGAGTCCCCAGTCGGAGCACTGTCCAGCACCCCTCCCAGGGACTCCAAGAAGGCCGGGTACTCTGCACTGCTGTTCGGCCCGTAAGCCGAGACAACAGTGAGGCACCTATCCCCGACCCGAAGGCGCAGGGATGCAACCCTCTCGTTCACTGGGGTGAACTCCAACACATGGCGGCTGAGCTGTGGGGCTATAAGCAAACCCACACCAGCCCGCCGCCTCTCACCGCGGGCAACGCCAGAGAAGTGGAGAGTCCAGCCCTTCTCGAGAGGTTGGGTTCCAGAGCCCAGGCTATGTGTGGAGGTGAGCCCGACTATATCTAGCCGGTACCTCTCAACCTCCCTCACAAGCTCGGGCTCCTTCCCCGCCAACGAAGTGACATTCCATGTCCCTAGAGCCAGTCTCTGTGTCCGAGGATCGGGTCGCCGGGCACCCTGCCGTCGGCTGCCACCCAATCCACACTGCACCCGGCCCCTACGGTTCCCTCGGTGGGTGGTGAGCCCACCGGAGGTCAGGCCCACGTCGTCCCTTCGGGCTGAGCCCAGCCGGGCCCCGTGGGCAAAGACCCGGCCACCAGGCGCTCGCTTACGAGCCCCAACCCCAGGCCTGGCTCCAGGGTGGGGCCCCGGCTGCGCCATACCGGGCGACGTAACGACCTTTGTTCTTTTTCTGCTCATAGGGGGTTTTGAACTGCTCTCAGTCTGGCCCGTCACCCAGGACCTGTTTGCCATGGGAGACCCTACTAGGGGGCATAAAGCCCCCCGGCAACATAGCTCCTGGGATCATGCGGGCTCTCAAACTCCCCCACCACGTTAAGGTGGCAGTTCTAGGGGGAGAACGGGGGAGGTCGTAAATCATGTGAAAAACTACTCAAGGCACTGGACAACCTGCCCCTGTCGCAGGCGGTGGAGAGGACTTTCCAGTTAGCGCAGTTAGCATCACAGCTTTAAGACCAGCTTCTTCACACTCTGCTCTGCTGGCAGAGAAAGTGGCCCTGACCACTCAGCTTCCCGACCCCACTAATCCTCATGACGACCTCGAAGTTGACATTGCAGGTCACCGGGATCTCTCAGGATGTGAGGCTTGCAAGGCACCAACTCGCCAAATTCAATCAAACTCCCTTCTCAGTGAGTCCACAGTCCAACGGCTCTTTCCCAAACAGACTATTAAAGCAGGAGCAGAGGAGGTGTTTAGGTAAAGTCACTCTAAAACCAACATATAGGCACCACCACCTTTGTACGTTATGGCTCGAGAGTCCCCCCAGCTTTCACCTTCCAGGTGTTAAGCCATGGTGTCAACTTCCTGGGGTTTAAACTCTCTGTGCCCTGGAATTTTCCATCACTGACAACCGAGGTGCCGCCATCCTGACAGTGACCACACCATGGCAGCAGCACTGGCCATCGTTTTTCTCCTGGCTTGGACACCCATCTTCCAAACTCTACGCCGGTCACCCCTTGCCCTGCGTGATGATGCCATAGCGAGCTGCAGAAACTGCCGGATGCTGGCATCACTGAGCAACTCAACGCGTCACCCTGGATCTCTAATCTGGTGATGGCAAAGATGAAGACAGGTGGCCTGTGCCCCTGTGTCTATCTCAGGCAAGTGAACAAGGCTGTGGACCCAGACAAATGCCCACTACCCACAGTGCCTGCCTGATCCCCTCTGTCCTGCACAGCTATCGTCATTCCTGGGGATGACTGCTCACTACCTGCGCTTCCTTCCCCTCTTTTCTGAGACATACAAGCCTGTTCTCACAAAGCTGTGCAT
Organism: Salarias fasciatus; assembly: GCF_902148845.1. Taxonomy (NCBI): domain Eukaryota; kingdom Metazoa; phylum Chordata; class Actinopteri; order Blenniiformes; family Blenniidae; genus Salarias; species Salarias fasciatus. The sequence continues at coordinate 3,597,151 of NC_043747.1, forward strand.
ATATATATTTATAATGGCTGGCCTGCCAGGGTCCTGGAGGGCCTAAGCACCCTTTCACCAGGTCAGGAAGGACATGTCCTGCTGGAATGACATCTGCAAGACCAGATTGGTGTGCACAGTGATCCGAAGTGCTCTGAGAGAGTGTGTCTTGGCCGTGTTCCATGACAGCCATCTGGAAATCATCAAAGTCAAGCAAAAATGCAGAGGTCTAGTCTGGTGGCCAGGTTTTGTCAGAGAGACCGAGGATCTGGTCAGAGACTGTGTAGCTTGCCTCACCAGCGGTAAAACCGTTCCACCTGGTACACTGGTACTCTTTTAAATACTCAGGTGCTTTTCTTTGCCTCTCGGGATACCTTCTTTCTCCCTCTTCTTTCTGGGCACTCTCAGTCTGAGCCACACCTGTTTCAACATTCTCCTCAACTCTGGACTCTTTACTCTCTGTAGGCTGTCCCTGGCCTTGATTCACAATCCTCTGTGGTGCATCTCCATAACGCTCAATGTCATCCCTCATGTCACAACCTGTCTGAGTCTGGTTGTCAGTGCTGCATTTAGTGACGGTTTTTATTAGCCTGTGTTTTGAGACTTTTCCTGTTTTAGGGAAATACACATTATACGCTGGACTGTATTTGTCATAACCAACAAAAATTCCCTTATCACATCTGGAATCGACCTTCTTCTTGTCCTGTTGATATGCATAGCATTCAGAGCCAACAATCTTCAGCAGAACCCTGCTGGAACCAGACTGAAGCTCCTCACTCCGTCCAGGGGCTTTTTCCTCGAGCAGCATCTGTAGAATATAACGATGTTCTCCCTGGAGAACCCTGAAGACTGGAGTCACATCACCTCCAGGATCGACACCTTATCATTGACCTGTTCATATTGTTGTTGTTCCTGGTAAATAAAAGAAAGAACAGTAGAATCTTTAAAAACATGTAATTTTTAACCTTCCTGATGTTTCTAACTTATTTTTGCTTTTTACTCTTGAAGGTTCTGTTGAAGTTTGTTGAATAAAGTTTTTCTTAAACTCCTGACTTTCTTTGTTAGACACCTGCTTATCATTAATATCTCTCTTTTCTTAACAGTGCAACACGTAAGTGTATTTACTGAAGAGAGAAATGAATAGTGCTAATGATGTGTTTAACTATACAATGTATATTAGACTGATGTAAAACAGTCATCATGAAGACCTGAGCAGACGAAGGACAAAAGGCAGCCAGGTATGACAGGCAGTAAACAAAGAGTGAAATAATTGTATTTGTAAAAATGTCTGATCAGCTGTTTTTCTTCTGAGATCAGCTCCAAGTTAAACAGTAACTGAAGGCTGTACAGGAGGACAGGAGGCTAGGAGTAAGAGTAACACTGTAGAATACACAGCATTTATGAGACAGAATTGGTCCAAGCAATACTTCCTGATCACCGGCTCCGCTATAAACACTCATCTTATCTTGCTTTTTATTAATATTTTACTGTATGGATGACATGACACCTTAACAGATGTTGGTGTTGTAAACACACCATGATGTCGTCAAGGACGCTGGTTCCAAGTGCGCATTAACTTTGATGGGTTCTCGTCTTGTCACAAGTCTGGACTCGAAGTACGACTAAAAGGTGTTTTCTCGCCAACTACATGGGTACACACTCGTGTACTAAGAATTGAGAAATGGCCAAAGTCTTTGGTGTCAAAATGTCTGAGAAAATGTGCAGAAATCTTTTTTTCCCAGTGACATTATTCCTGTGAGTCTCTCTCTCTCTCTCTCCCTCTCTCTCTCTCTCTCTCTCTCTCTCTCTCTCTCTCTCTCTCTCTCACACACACACACACACACACACACACACACACACACACACACACGCGCACACGCACAGTCTCGTATTTCTATCCTTGTGGGGACCGTCCATTGACTCCCATTCATGTCTAGCCCCTAACCCTGACCCTTACCCTAACCCTAACCCACACCACAACAAAGCCTAACCCTAAAGAAATGTTTTTGCACTTTTACTTTTTTCAGTAACAACAACATGGTCAAGAAAACACTGTTTCTCCTACTTAGGACCGGAAAAAGGTCCCCACAAGGCACGTCGTTCCACGTTTTGCTATCCTTGTGGGGACATTTGGCCCCAACAAGGATAGAAATACAAGAACACACACACACACACACACACACACACACCCACACCCACACACACACACACACCCACACCCACACCCACACCCACACCCACACACACACACACACACACACACACACACACACACACACACACTTAACTTGACATGCATGTTTCTGGACTGTGGGGAGAAACAGCTCCACCTGCTCCTCTTCCAGCTGGCAGACTCTGATTCCTCCATGTTTTACAGTTTTTCACAATTGCTAAAACACTAAACCCCATTGCCTGAACCAAATTCTCAGTGGCCTAAACTCATTTTTCGAATCAAACACTCTTTTGGCATAAACTTAAACACTGTTCAGGTCCTACGCTCAATTTGCAAAACCCATCTGCTCTTTTTTGCAAAACCTTAGACACATTCTCAGTCACTAAACACATTTCACAACATTTTTGCAAAATTGTACTCACTGGCAGCAAAATGTGAACACAACTCCAACACAGCTGTCATCTTTTACACACAACAACTCAAAAATGAACACACATATTTCTAATGATGTGATCAGACCAAGTGCGCACAAAGACAAGATGCTGGAGACCGAATCTCCATGACCATGACCATGCAGTAGTGTGCTTTTGTTATGTATTTATTTTTTGTTATGACTGTGAATTTGGATATCACTTTGACTTAGATGCTTTTTTTTTCCTAAATGCATTTTCAATATGTAAAATAAAAATTTTCTGTGCACTACACACTCTGAAAACTGCTGGTTACTGTAAAAATAACCCACATTGGGTGGAATTGCTGACCCAGCGCTGGGCCCAAAAGGGACCGAGCCAATGCAGGGTTATTTCTACCCAGCCATTTGGGTTGAAGAGTTGACCCTGATGCTGGGTCAAGATTTACTTTAGATTTACTTTACTGTGAAAATGTAAACCCTTAGAATTCAGAAACACGTGCCCTCTGCCATGCAAGGCTGTCAAACCCTCCACTGGAAGCCAGCTGGGGCTCAGTGCAGTTCATTGACATGTAGAGGAAAAGATTTGAACTAACAACCTCACAACTGCTAGACAACCACTCTACCAACTACTGTAAGCCACAGCCACACATCCATAGGGAGAGGGATGTCTCATATGTCTTTTCCTTCTTAGTCATTTCAATAATCCTCAGTGAGAACTCAGGACTCCAGTTTTCTGTTGCGTATGTTGTTAGAAGTCTCCAGATGCAAGAAGGAGAAGGAGTTGCAGGAGTGTTCAAATGGTGATTTTGTTCAAATCATCAATTCACTCTGCTGGGTCAACACAATTCATCTAATTTTGGGTAAAAGTGACCAAATTTGCACAAAATCTAGGGCTACCCAGGAAATGTGTTGGGAAAATAACCCAGCAGGTTTAAAAGTGTGGACTGCTGCTGTGTCCTCAGTTATTTCATGTAGTGTCTAATGAACGATCTGAGGTGAGCATGTTTTTACCTGTTGTGTGTGAGATCTGAACGCATAGTGTGGTTTTGATCACAAGAGAACTGGTTTTGAGGTGATAATTCGGTTTTGACAGAAATGTCTGAGGTTTTTGTGAATGCAGTGTGGATTTTTGGATTTGTGTTTAAGGTTTTGAGAAAATGGATGGAGGTTTCAAGAAATGTGTTTTAGCAATTGTGAAAAACTGTAATCAAAACTCACACTTGTCCCTTTAAATCCATTGAGAATGTTGACAATCAGGAATGTCCACAATTTAGTCCTTTAATTCCAAGATGATGAACTTTATTAATGTGTTGGTGAAGGAGAAGCAGAGCAGCAGTGACTCCAGCAGATTAACACTGATTATAATAGAAAGCACTGTTGCAGAAGATCAACAATATATGAACTCTTACTGATTCTGAGTTAACATTGGACAGTTCAATGAAAGTGTTTCCTCATCTGATTTATCAGAAAACTCATCTTTAAAAGATTAAAACACAAAACTAAAAAAGAGAAGATTTTCCAACCCGTGAAAATGAAATAATGAAATAAACACAAAAACTAATTCAAAAAATTTCCAAAAACAGATGAAAAAAGAAAAAGAAATTGTGAAATAGAAGATCAAATGAATTTTCTGTGTTTCTCTGAGAAGATTTTCAGGCTGAAGGTAGAACTTTCAGAAGAGTTCCTCATATTTCCCTCCAGCCTGTTTTTCCAGTGAACTTCTGCTTTTCACAGATTTCTGCTCCCTGAGCCGCTTTATATCCATCAATACCACCTGAAACTCCTCTTCTTACAAGATAAATTACTGCAGTCACACCTGCCACTATTAATACTGCTTTAACTATTCCTGCTCCTGCTGCTCCTGTTGTTCCTGTTGTTCCTTGTACTCCTGCTGCTTCTTCTTCTGGCCATTTCTTACTTACTTTCTCATAGACTTCTAAGCCACATAATAGAGTCTTAGCCTTTGAGATCAGGTCCTCGATGGCAGACCAGACTCCCATCCCAACCCCTGTGCAGATCCCGGTCAGTTCGATCAGAAGTCTATCCATGGAACTTCTGGTCTCCTATAACTGGGAATCAAATCAACACAGAGAAAGAATTTGCTTTTTAACCTTTTTGAATATTCTTTTAAGATAAAGTTCCATGTAGATCAACTTAAAACAATGTCCACATCAAATATGTAGTTAAAAAAATATTTTGATAAGTCAACATTAAATCACATTTAAAGGGCAACTCCGGTTTTTTGACACCTGGACCTTATTTATAGGTGTGTGCCTGCTCATATACTCACTCAGACAAACATCGTGCAGCTTGGAGTACTTCAGAAGTTATTTAGATCCAAACGATGTAGCCGCACTGGCGGGGGTGCCACAGCAATGGAGCGTTAGCGCGGGACATAATCTCTGCAAAATCGCTCATTTCGGCTGTATTTCGTCATCCATCGCCAGTGTTATCATAAAGTCAGCTCGTCTACCGTCTCTCCGGCGGATGCGCGCTCCACGCCGGCCGCGGGACGCACGACGGCCCGCCGCGCCAAGGCCGGAGCTCTCTCCTCGCCGGGAGGAAGCGTATCTCTGCTCTCCGGCGGATGCACGCTCCACGCCGGCCGCGGGACGCGCGACGGCCGGAGCTCTCTTCTCGCCGGGAGAATCCAGATCTCCGCCGCCTGGCAGATGCGCGCTCCGAGCCAGGCCGCGGGACACCGCCGGAGGCCCCCCTTCCGACCGAAAGGCAACCCAGCGCCGATGGAGGAAAAATACAGCCGAAATGAGCGACTTTGCAGAGATTATGTCCCGCGCTAACGGTCCATTGCTGTGGCACCCCCGCTATAGTGCGGCTACATCGGTTGGATCTAAATAACTTCTGAAGGACTCCGAGCTGCACGATGTTTGTCTGAGTGAGTATATGAGCATGCACACACCTATAAATAAGGTCCAGGTGTCAAAAAACCGGAGTTGCCCTTTAATGTGATCATCTCTTACTGTTCTAATGTTTACACTTGTTCACGGCACAAATTCCAACAACCTGACAAATTGTACAAAGAAAAATCCATATTATGATCTAATTTAATGTTCACAGACTGTGTTAATTAAACTTGATGAAGAGACGTAGACCGACCTGACCAGAGTCCAGACTGACCTTGACAGTCAATGTCAGACTCCCTTCTCCAAGCTGTACGACGTGCTCGCTCCGCTGCAGCACCGCCTGTTGATCTAACACAGAAGAGGTCAGATTAGTCATTTCAGGAAAGACGCATGATGGTTAAATTGAGTTATTTTCACAGCTCAAAGAACTTCACATGATCAGTCACATTCAGCCGTTCACACATTGTGGAACATCTCCACAGTTCCTCTGTGAGAAGAGAGATTCAACCTCAGACATTTAGAATACAAGACTCCACCTCCAGAGCCACAGCCTCCTCTAAAGGAGCACAAACATGATGATGATGATGATGCCAGTGACAGTACAGGTTTTCTTTTTTAGAGAAAACAACCATTAGACTGAGAATCAATCAAACTGGACTATTCACCTGGAAATGGAGCTAAATGTAGGCTATGCGTACGGAGACCTGGACGGACCAGACCGGAGAGAAAAATAGACCTTGGCTCTATTTTGGACTGACGGAGCGGAGTGGACCCAGACGGAGCCAATCGCAGGCTGGGGAATCAGCTACAGTCATTAAAATAGCAACGTGTTTGCTGCTGCGGTCAAACCGGAGCGGAGCGCAGCTGAGCGGACCGCACGCAGTGGAATTTAGGGGTAACTATTTCATCACTTTCAAAGATGTTCTGAGATGTTGAGACGTGTACTGAGGCATTTCTAACGTGATGAAATGAATGAGAAACACCGTTCTGGTAAGAGCAGCTGCAGAGGAGTTAGGAGGTTTGTCCATGTTTAGAGAATGGAATTTCTGTTTAAAGAACTGCTTCAAACTCATTTCTAGAAACAGAAACTAATTTCTTCATGAGAAACTCTCATGAAAGCCTGCATCTTCTGATCTGGTAAAACTGGTTTGAACAATGGTTTGTGCTCAAGTATGACGTGATGACCTGCTGACGGTAAGACACTGAAGAAAGGACAACGTACAACTGATGAGGGTCGTGTTGAGGGTAATAGTTCTGTTTAGGGCAAGCGATCTCCTCAAGCATTACTGTTTTGATCAGGCTTAACTGTAATTTCTCAGGTGATTGTTCAAGCTCACATCATCTGCAACCAATGCAGGCAGCTGTAGTTTTGTTAAAAAGCTGTCAGTCTGCATATTTTCTTAATGTAGGATTCCTCCAGTGAGACTTACTAAAGCTAAATGGAGTCTCTGCAACACATCTAATATTTCCATGGCCATTCATAAATAATTCAAGTTAAAACATGAAAATTAAAGCTTTGTGTTTTTATGACTTTAATACAACTATTTAGAAACTGATTGATTTAACAAATCAGTATTTGTGAACAGGTTGATTCACTGAAAGGCTCCATTCACAATATTGACAACCTAAAATATGAATTTAATCCAGAATAAAACAATAAAAAAGATGTGTTTTGGTTTGTATTGAATCTTTGATCCCATTTGAAAATTAATACGAGGCCTTGACTTTGATTGACCTTGACTTTAGAGGATCTGCTCTTTAAGTGGACCAGTCTGTAAGAAGAATTAACAGGAAACACCTACAGGACCGCTCTCAGACATCGAGAAGGTATGTGCTCAACAAAAATGAACCAAACACAAGGTGACTGACACTTCCTCCACAGGCGAACACTCTCCTCCACCTGATCTGCGTTTGTTCTGGAAATACTTTGTAATTTTCCTCTTCTGCTCCTCGGACAGGACTTCTCCACAGTTAAAGTAAACCAGGTAGCAGTAAATATCATCCATCTCTCTCTACTGAGGCGTAAATCCCTCCAGACTGCTGTACTTCAGACCAACAGCTGTGACCACTGCAGGGTGTTGAGCAGACAGTAGATCTGAAGACTGGTGAAGCTCCAGGCTCCAGAAATGAATCCTGCCTGGAAGTGTAATATCAGAGCGTCCACCAGGGGCTGGCTCCAGAAAGACTTGGGCTCCATTGGCTCTAATTCAGAATGAGACACCAATGTAATTCCCCCTGCTGAGCTCCATCTCCATGAGCTACTATTTTGATTAAACACAGTAGAACCTGTTTTCAGATCCAGTGTTGAGGCTGTTGCTCCGTGGACACGGTTGAAGACCGTGGTGTGACTTTGTGTCTCCGTCACTGTGTGAATAAATGCTGCTGTAATCGTCCTCATCAGGTCACACCGGCCATGAAAAAAACTTGAAAAAAAAAAAAACACTTGTTACAGGTTTTCTTTATTCTCTAAAATTGTGAGCAGTACATTGTAAAACATTTTTCATTTCTCTTTCTCAGCCATGTTGTAACAATTTTCTGAATATTTCACCTGTTTCTCTGTGACATTTCTCCACTTTTCATCAGAAAAACACATTTCTTCTTTCCTCTAAATCTGACCACCATAATTATTTCATCAATGAACATTGTGATTGTTTTACATTTCTTAATCATCACAGATCATGAATACATATCAGAAAAACACACACATTTATCTAGCACTGGGCAATAAACCAAAAATTTGCCAATATCGAAATTCAGTAGTCAGCTGTTAGCATATTAGCCCAGCCACCCCTGTAAATCAGCTGTGGTGAATGTGAAAAGGGATGAATTTTATATTTTCATATTTGATCTATAATGAAGAACAATGCTTCAAAGATGGTTTAATTCATTAAGGAAACACAGCATTTCTGGATCTTTAATCATGTGTTTTAATAAAGCATTTTCAAATGAAGTAAAGATGGTTTAACGGATGGTGTTATGAGTGCATGAAATGTCATTCAAAGTCCAATAGGTGGCGGTGTTGCACTGTATGTAATTTTACTGCGTTTATTTGTGTGTTGTATTTATAAAGAGTCACCGTAAAATGTTTGTTTTTGTATATTAACTGAAGTATTTTCATAAAAATTAAATTATACCTGTATTTATTTATTTATATGAAAGGGGGAAAATTGTATTTAACTGTATGAGTTCCACTTCCACTTCCACTTGTCATGTCAGCAAAAGGTACACATCTGAACAGCTGATGGCAGAAGATCGCCTTGCTGGGAAAAGTTTGTCTTGTAAAGCTGAGATGAGAAACGCAAAGAGACTCCAGCCTGAGCCATAAGCAGGCCAAAGCGGTATGTTAGTTTTTCCTTTGTAAATATGTGCTGAGAGAGAGCTCATGCCTCGCATGACTGTGTATGCACGTGTAATGTAATACTATGCAGTCATTTGCAATTATCCGATTCATCATTATTCGATTTCCTACAACTGTGTACCATCTGGTATGATTACGCAGTGATCATGCACATTTCTGACTCATGCAGCATTCTGTGAATTGATCTGGGACTGTGTGAACCTGTACCAGTCAGTCCAACATGTTTAATCTTTAAATGTTTTCCGGCTGACTGTGGACTGTGTCCTTTTGATTTTAAATCATTTCTCAACACATTTCTTAAAGCCACGTACCAGACAGTTTGGCTGTGGTCGTGAAAGGGGATTCAGGACCTACCTTGAACCTGGTTTCGACAAATCTCCTTTTGAGCAGACTTGAAGACCTGTTGGCCCAAATTAGTGTAAAGTGTTAAACTATTGTCAGCTGATGCTGTTTGAAGGACTCATTATGTTTACTCCAGACAGTCCAAATGATTAGCTTTTTTCATTATATATTTTTCTCTTTCAAATTGCAAACATTCCATTCAATACAAACCAAGGCTGTGAAAACATAACATTTTTAACTGTGATTATTTGCAGCATTTCTGGAGTTCATTAAAATATACCACTTTTTATTATTTTTAAAATTCAGTTATTTTTCATTTCGAGGCAGTTTTAAGCCCCTTAAGCATTTCTTACCAGAATGTCTCAATTATTAGTCATATGAATGCGAAGAATGAATTTCTTTTCTCACCTTTTTCTTTCAAAATAAAATGCCATGTAGATCCACTTGTCTACTTCAAATATCTCAAAGGTGCATTAAGTCCCCCCTCACCTTTTAAGAGTGTTGCCCAGGTTACACATTTAGGAGAGTTTAGGTAAATTTAGACAGTTTTGGGGTATTGCACATGCGGCATTGCACCTGGTGGTGCACTGTGCACGGCTGGTGTTGCAGCTGTCACACACCTCACATGGCCTGTTGTGGGTGCACGAAGCATGGTCGGCAGTACAGACATGAAATTAGATAACATCTCCAGAACGGTGAGGCGTACACCTGGTCAGAACAGCCAACCTGATAACGTCACTGAGAACAGAGTCTTTGACCATGTTGACTGGTCTGCAGTCAGTTTCCACCCATTCAGTGATCTCTTTAGTTAGCTTCGTCAGCGTACTTTCATCCACAGGTCTGCAGCAACTCTCACTCTCTAAAACTGTACTTTGGTAGAACTGAGGCAACCTTGGCTGAGGTGCATCTGCTGCTCCTGAGTGTTTAGGGTGAGGTGGTAGCTCAGAGTCGACGTACTCCGGTTGTAAAATAAAAATTTTCTTTAGTAAAATAAGTCTGTCACAGTCGTCAGGTGAACTGTGTTTAGTGTTTGCTTTACCTGACTGGACACGTGGTCGTCTGGGTGGATGACAATGCGGACCGTCAGTGGTCTGCTGCTGGTTCTTTGTTGTTGGAATGTATAAATTCCTTCCAGTAAAACTTTGGCTACGACAGCGATGGGAAAAGACAACATCAGTCCAGGCCCAAGTACAGGAAACACCACAGATCCAAACCCTCTGCTGTCACATGACATCAGGACTGAATTGATGCCCATTTTAAGAACCTGCAGAAAGAGGAATCCAGTGAGAATCACTCAGTATTCATAATGTGTCTTCATTTACACACTTACTTCAGCTGCAGCCCCATCTGGATCTCCGTTCCAGGGACAAAGACTGAGGAAGAACACTGCATGTGAAGGGAGTCCAGGTAAGTTCTCCACCAGCACGGGGACGCCCACCATCACTTCAGAGCCTGCTGCTGCTTCAAATGCTGCCGTCAGCTGTGGCCCAATCCGCTGGTGTAAAGTGTTTCCAATCGTTATTGTTTGAGGATCGTAGCCGATCATTGGTGATACCAGTGCATCAACCTGAGAACAGGAATCCACAGCACTGACTCATCTGTCTATAAACTAACCATAAGCTGCTTGAACAAAGGTTTTCAGTTGTTTCAATGAATTCTTCTCACCTGTTGGGTTTCAATGGTTCCCTGAATGATCTCTACGTGGACTCCGCCTCCTCGGGTGGTTCGTCCTGCTGGGATCTGTGCAGCAGCTTCCATCTGGATCTCTGCTCCACTTGATGGGCTGTTTGTGGTCAAGGTTCTGTTTCCAGAGGCCAAACTGTCCCTCAAAGAAGACCTGTCCTCTACCTCTTCTACCGTGGAGTTCACCTGGGAAAACTCATCTCTGGCCTGACGAGAGCTGAAGGATTCAAGTAAAGAGTCATGGTTGCCTTGACTGTTTCCAACTTCCTCCACAGCTGGACTCTTGACTGAAACCTGTTCTGCTGGGTCAAATGGAGCAGAGCAGGCAGAAGCCTGCAGACTTTCCCTCAGGGAACCATCAGGATGTAATTCATAGTCTTCACCACTTGGGGGTGGAGGTGATGGAGGAATCACCTGTGGAGTCTGTGGGAAAACAATGGTGTGATTTTAATCCCATGATCAGATATCAGAGGAAAAAATCATTCAGCAATACTGGTATAATAAACGCAGAGGCACATGCTCTTTGACATTTGGACTCTTCATGGAAATGGTCAAGTTTCACTCTTTCAGGGAACTTTCCTTTCTATAAGTCCACAGACTGGCCTGACTGGAAATAGCATTTTGAGTGTTACAGCTTCCCCACGAAGCTTGATCAGGACGATGGCCAAGTGCAGGTGAGCTGCCTCATTTATGCTATGGAGAGGGAGGCGGAAAACATCTACAAGTCATTTATATTTACCCAGAATGATGACAGCAATAATTTTGCCACTGTAGTTGGGAGTTTGATGAATCTTTTTCTCGCAAGGAGGAACATTATCCATGAGCGTGCACGTTTTCATCAGCGAGCACAGCGGCTAGGAGACAGAGGACAGTGTTTAATCTGAGCCTTGTACGATCTGTTGGAGCACTGTGAGTTCGGTACTTCGAGAGAGGAGAATATCCACATCTTGCACGAATACACAGGGTGCTGGCTTTTTAGCGTTTACACACAGCTAAGCTAGTTAGCTTACACCCAGCTGTACATCATATTCCATATTGCGTTACTGGTGTTGTCTGAACATGTGCTTTATGTAACATTTCTGCAGGAGGACATGAGTCGCTCATGGACCAGCAGTCCTCCTCCTCTGGACCCAGTGATGGTGCAGGGAGGTGCAGCACCGTCAGCAATCACTCCATCTCACCCAAACATCCACTCCATCTCCAGCCTGACCCTCCTGCTGTGTTACGAAGCACACAGCTGCTCTGGGTTCAGCAGCAGCCTTGTTCTACTTCGTGTGATGCTTAGCCCACCTACGGGCTTCGCTATTGGTACTCTCTTTGGCGCAAGCCAGACACTGAGACGGATCCAAAAACTGACGCGCCAATCCCGCACACGCGCTGGCACCCCTGCTTCTTTCTCAGCCATGAGACTGATCACTAGAAGCTCCCACTCTCAAGACAAAGATAAGGACAAAGACCAAGACTAGGACATGGACAAGCTGGCCCAATGAGAGTCGCTCTCCGGGGTCAGGCCTTTTTCACCTGCTGTGGCTGCGGCACACCGCTCTAGAAAGGACAGCTGCTTCACCTGCTCAGGTCAGCATCTAACTCTGCGTGTTTCTTCGGCTTGCCCTCTTCTCCTGCTGGAAGAGGTTCAGTGCCGGACTGCCTTCTGGGGAGCCGTGTTTCCCGCTCCGCACCCAGGGAATCTGGCCCGGTGGAGCGTCTCGACGGCTGTCTTCACCACAGCCTCACCAGGGCACTCAACACGCATGGGACAAGGCTCCAGCGTCACGGAGGCCTCCTCCCGCGCGTTTTTCCAGACGTTGCGCCCGCTCTCTCGCGCCCTGGTTTATCCTACGTCAGGCGCGCTCTGGTTTTTCCTATGCCAGGTGCCCCCCCACCCCCCCCCCACCAACCCAGCGACGTTGGCGGCCTTGCCAGCCGCTGCTCAGGACAAGCGGCGGATGGAGGCGGCCGGGGGACACTCTGGCTGCGATCAGACACTTGACCTTGCCGAGGTGACGGCATGTGACTAGCTTCCACTCATGTGCCCAGGGTTTCCCCGGCCATGAGCATTGAGCGGCTCTCCCCGACAACGTTAGCAGCGCTGCATGTCACTACGCTGGGGTGTAGTGATGCCAGCTGAGGCGCCCTGTCTTCCTGTCCCCCTCCGGTGGCCGATAGGATTACTGTATCCATGGCAACCCCAAGGTCTTGGGTTCGAATCCAGCGGGAATGGAATTGAGAAGTGCCCTGATATCATGCGACTAAGGACTGCAACTCCTCACATCACACCACGCAGCCTAGCTGTGGCCTTGTTTTCCTCCACAACAGGCGCTCCACCATCTGCTGATGTGTGACGCGGAGCACCTGAGCTGCCGGGCCGCCTCCAGCTCGCGCAGCCTGTCCGCCATCCGGCGAGGATCACTGAGCATGCCTTTCCGCTCGCTCTGTCCATGACGGCCGGTGTCGAGGGCCCGATGTGACTCGGGACCATAGCCCTTCCACCTGCTTTTGCTGCAGCGAGATGCTGGCCAGGCTGGCTTCCCATTGCCTCCCAACCTGCGCTGTGTGCAGCCCTTTCGTTATGGGCTCCCCAACCTTTGTTCGAGAGGACGGGCGGGCTGGGGCTCCTGGATGTGAACGTGGCACAACCGCTTACACTTCACTTTCACGCATGGCGCGAGATGTTGGTCCGCTCTCACCCTGGTCTTCCAGGATGCTGCGGTGCAGTTACGCCCTGCAGTTTGCCACCCTTCAGAGGAATCCTCCGCACGAGGCTCTCATGCCCCTCGGTACGGCCGCTTATGGAGGTAGCATCCTCACTCCTTCGCCGGGGCGCGATAATGGAGTTGAGCACGGAGGAGGTGAACTCGGGCTTCTACTCCCCTGATTGCTTGGTTCCCAAGAAAAAGGGTGGAGTGACACCCATTCTGGACCTGCTGGTCCTGAACACTCATGTGGCTCCCAGGAGGTTCCGCATGCTAACGGTCAGGCACCTCCTGGAGAGCATCCGGCCCGGGGACTGGAAGTTCCTCAAATTCGCTGTAGGAGATTGGTGTTTTCAATACAAGCGTCTCCCCTTCGGCTACTCCCTCGCTCCGCGCACCTTCACCAAGTGTGTCGAGGCCGTGCTGGAGCCTCTCTGTCGTCATGATCTGAGGATCCTCACCTACATCGACGACTGGCTGATACTAGGGCCCTCTCGCCCCGAGGCCGTGCAGCACACAGCCCTGGTCCTGCACCACATCGAACTTCTGGGGTTCGTGGTGAACAGAGATAAGAGTGCACTCGTTCCAGCTCAGCAGATGGCTTATCTGGGCTTGGAGCTGGATACTCTCACCATGACGGCTCGCCTTTCCGAGGAGAGGCGAGCCTCTCTCCTGTCACTCCTGGGGTCCCTGATCACCTTACCTGCGGTTCAGGTCCACCGGGTCAGAACCGTTCTGGGATTGATGGCTGTGGCCCACCCTGTGATTCGCTGGGGCCTTCTGCACATGCGCATTCTCCAATGATGGTTCAGTCGCCTCCGCCTTTCGGGGACACGGGACAGGGTCAGGAAGGTCTCAGTCCCGTCCCAGGCATGAGAGGATCTCCTGTTCTGGCTGGATCTGGTTCTTCTCCAGCAGGGAGTCCCCATGGGCTGCGTCCCACATCACGTCGAGGTGTTCACGAACGCGTCTCTCTCTCTCTTGGTGGGAGGTGCCTGAGATTCCACGCTCATTCACATCAACGTAGTGGAAATTACTGTGGTGCAGCGGGTGCTGTTCCATTTCCAGCCCAGACTACAGGGCAATCATGTGTTGGTCAGGTCAGACAACACCACGGTGGTGGCGTACCTGAACAGACGGGGAGGGACCAGGTCTCCCTCCCTGCATCGCAAAACGGCAGAGATCCTAATGTGGGCGGGCCAGCAACTGTCCTCTCTGAGAGCACGACACATGCCCGGGGTTCTCAACGTCGGCGCGGACAGAATGTCTCAGAGAGGCCTGCTCCCTGACGAGTGGAGCCTGTCCCCTCGAATGGTAGCCCAACTCTGGCACAGGTTCAGGCCCCCTGCTGCAGACCTTTTCGCCAGTGCAGAGAACGCACAGTGCCCACTTTGGTTCTCGCTCAGGTCGTCAGACGATGAACCCGACGCCCTACTGCAGGCAGGGGCCGCCCTCCGGTCCCGCCCCATCCGGGGCAGAAGAGTCTTGGCCTGGATTCTGAGAGGGTGAGACTAGTTGGGCTAGATCTCCCCCCGGCTGTGGTGTCCACCATCCAGAGCGCCAGGACCCCCTCCACTGTCAGGCTTATAGGTCTCGGTGGCACCTCTTCGCGTCATGGTGCTCGGGGAGGGGTCTGGACCCTGTCTCCTGCACCATAGGTGGGGTGTTGGAATTTCTGCTGGTTTTGCTGGATAGTGGTCACGCTGCATCCACTCTCGCGGTGTTTGCATCGGCCATCACGGCGGGCCACGAAGGATTTGGGCATTTTTCTGCGCGCAGTCACCCGCTAGTGAAGAGGTTTCTGCGAGGGGCGTGTCGGCTGCGGCTGCCCCTCAGGCATAGTTCCCCGGTGGGACCTCCACACTGTGCTGGATGGTCTATATATATATATATATATATATATATATATATATATATACATATATATATACAGTATATATATATATATATATATATATATATATATATATATATATATATATATATATATATATATATATATATATATATATATGTATACACATATATATATACATATATATATATATTAGGGATGTGCGAGTACCGATACCAGGTATCGGTATCGGGCCGATACTGGCCTTATTTCAAAGTATCGGGTACTCGTGAAGGCTACCGATGCCAGCCGCCGATACTCACGGCAAGAAAACCCCACGCGTAGTAAGCCCTCCTCACCAGCAGTTGGCGGTAGTGCAACCAAAAGGGATGCAAGCTGCCGACAAACATGAAGGAGGAAGAAGCTCCTCTCTGGAGCGCTGACAGGCGCAGGGCGCTACACTGCAGCGGGTTGACTTCTCCATGAGTCTCATCCAGAGCAGAGACAACAGGAATGAATCCAGAACGGCTGCTCGTCTCACCAAAACTCCGCCGGTGTGGAAATTCTTTTATGCAAGTGAAAACGAGCTGAGCTTTGCAGAATGCTAACTCTGCAATGCTAAAATTGCTAAAGGAGGTGCGCGATGTTGTTCATTTATCACTAGTAATTTGTTTAAACACCTCAGAGCGAAGCTTGTGGACGAGAGTCTGACGCTGTTGTGCTGGAAAAAAAGAAAACTCCTGCAGCAACTCGACGGCAAACTCTGCAGAAGACCGAGAAACTGAAGAGCAGAGATCCGAGAGCAGCACAAATAACACGAGCAGCTCTTTAAACTCAGGGGTTTTTCTATCTTTGACTTTAGTTCATAAAAAAATCATTAAAATTAGTACATTTAAAAACCTTAGTTTATGTAAAGTGTAAAACTCAGAGAAATTGTTTTATCTTGCACTTAATTTCATTTAAATAAGTGCAAACTCAGAGTTGCTTGTTTTATTTTTCAGACTATTATTTTGGACTTAAACGTAGTGGCTGGGCTGCCTTTTTATTGGAAATAAAATTCATTTTCAAAAATAATCTCATTGCATTATTTTACATTTTATGTATATAAAGTATCGGTATGCAAGTATCGGTATCGGTGAGTACTGAAGATGAAGTACTCGTACTTGGTATTGGTCTGAAAAAAAGTGGTATCGCACATCCCTAATATATATATATATATATATATATATATATATATATATATATATATATATATATATATATATATATATATATATATATATATATATATACATTCCCAATACGACATGTGACAGAGAACAATCCATAACCATAGCACTTATAACTAATGGAGAGATAAACAAAAAATTGATAGCTAACACCAGGACTGACAGAACCCGAACAGATTAATTAATTTTTTTTTTGTAAAATTAAACACTACACAATCAGCTACTACTACTGCAAGGGTATGACAAAGGGCATCTTGCTTTTTTTTCTTTTTCTTTTTTTTTTCCCCCTCCCCTTCCCTACAACAGATCACTATTAGTCTAACCCACCACAGGAAAACAATTTAACTAATTCCACAAGTAAAATGTGAAGAGTGGTTAAAGATCAGCGTGATCATGCAAATGCAATAGTGATAGTGTTCATGCATATATGACCTCTGACCCCTATGAAGGCCAGAAGCAGGCCAGAGAGGCCCTCAGGGCCCAGATAGCCGACGGCCATCCCAGAGCCCAGATCCGATCCCCTCCCTAGGCAGACGCCCACGCTCCAGTCCAGAGGAGGACAGAGGAACGCCCTGGCCGGGAGCCAGATGTTTAGCGAAAAACAACTGAGCAGTGTTAGAAAAGACCGGCTTCTAGCACTGCCATAACTCTAGCACAGACCCCACCAAGCAAAAGAAACTTAAATTTTACTCGAGCTCTACTAAGAGAGCGAGGAAGGAGTTCCCCTCTTCTGTGCACGTACATGGACGCAAGCCACAGGCACGAGCGTTTCACTTAGCTGCAGTTATGCCCCAGGCCTGCATGGGCTGTTTCGCATAAAATGTGCAAACTCCTGTGTGTGTGTGTGTGTGTGTGTGTGTGTGTGTGTGTGTGTGTGTGTGTGTGTGTGTGTGTGTGTGTGTGTGTTCTCGTATTTCTATCCTTGTTGGGGCCAAATGTCCCCACAAGGATAGCAAAACGTGGAACGACGTGCCTTGTGGGGACCTTTTTCCGGTCCTAAGTAGGAGAAACAGTGTTTTCTTGACCATGTTGTTGTTACTGAAAAAAGTAAAAGTGCAAAAACATTTCTTTAGGGTTAGGCTTTGTTGTGGTGTGGGTTAGGGTTAGGGTAAGGGTCAGGGTTAGGGGCTAGACATGAATGGGAGTCAATGGAAGGTCCCCACAAGGATAGAAATACAAGACTGAGCGTGCATGTGTGTGTGTGTGTGCATGCACGCATGTGTCGCATGCGTGTGTGTGTGTGTGTGTCAGCGTGAGTGAGTGGGTGTGAGTGTTGGGTTGGGGCGGGGGGGAGTGAGGTGGGAGAGGACAGGGTGGGAGGAGTGGGTTGGGGGGTGGATGGGCGGGGCGGGGGGGGGGGGGGGGGGGGGGGGGGGGGTATGCCCTGGATCTCGGGGTGCGTGGCCGGAGCGCTGGAGGGGTACTGACCTGGGGTGGGTAGCCGCCCGTGTGGGCCGGTTCTCCCGGGTGGGTCATGGCCCTCCGCCTGGGTGGGGGGGTCGGCTCTTGGGCTATTGGGCCTTGGGCTCTCGGCTCTGCCGCCCGGGGTGGACCGGCTCCTGCCGGTCGTGGCTCCGCGGGGCCCGGGCCCCGGGGCTGCCGGGGTCCCCGGCCGGGGCTTTCCTCTGCACCATCACATTTGCATGATCACGCTGATCTTTAATCACTCTTCACATACTCGGTTACCTTGTCTTCTTGTGGTGGTTAGACTAATGGTGATCTGTAGTAGCCTTCTCTTGTTGCGCGCCCCGAGTCTACTGCTAGTTACTGCTAGCTCTATTCTCACAAAAAAAAAAAAAAAAAATGGTTTGTGGTGTCTTTGCATTTCCTTCCTTCCCTACACCTCTTTTTATTTTTGTGGCCTGGTCTGTTCACTGATATGGTTCGTCAGGGGGAGATAAAAAAAAAAAAATTTATATACATATATGTATGGTTCTGTCAGTTTTTGCGTTGGTTGTCGGCTCTGTTTTGGTGTTGTCTAGATTGTTGTTGGTGATGACAATTGTTGGTGATGAAGATTCTTGGTTATGTGTGGTGTGTCGACAACACTGTTTTGCTTCGTGAATGTGTACATAGGTTGTGCCGCCGCCTCCCCCCCCCCCCCCCCCCCCCCCCCCCCCCCCCGTTCTCCCTCTCTTTATCTTTCTTGCTCTCTGAGCGTTTCCGTCCCGGTCCTGTCCGGCAGCCATGCCGGACGCCAGTTTTAAATAAAGGCAGCAGCAGGAGGAGACTCAGTCTCGTCCTGCTGCTAACATTAAAATCTGTTCAGATAGTAAAAGGCTACAATCATACAATATTGCACGCCCCAGCTGCTGAACAGGACAAGGGGGAAAAAAAATAATAATAAAATAAAATAAAATGTGCAAACTCCTTAGTGCACCTTTAAATACAGCATTATAAATCAATCCTCCTGTTATCAACAAACTCTTCTTTTAAGGAGGTCAAACTTTGACAAGCATGTCGTCTCTGCACAATTTCTTAGACTAGTTTGAAACTGTAAATCTCCTCCTACAGCAAACTGTTTAGTCTGTCAGAGAAATGCATGAATGTTACCCAGTAATGAGCAGATCTATGCTTCATATAATATCCATATAGTTTCAATAGGGTTCGGACCAGTGGCGGCTGCTGGTCTTCCGAAGAGGGGAAGCTCATTTTTAACATACATTGTAATATTTTTGTATGTAAATTCTATCAGCTTTCATGCCTTTTGTACGCCCTGTCAAAGTTAGACAGATCCCCACAGCCCACTTTGACCAGACAACACATCCCTGAGATGGTTTCATCCAGAGGCGTGGCCAGCAGGACATTTTATTGGTGACAGCACTTCCAGTCAGCAGCTCACCTGGTCATGTCAGGACAGCTGAAGATACCTGTTACTTTCCCCCACCTTTTGGCACCAGCTCAGTCTTAGGAGTTGATCTGTCCTGCAGTTTAACAACAATTTTCTCTTCATAAGGAAGACTATCAAATGACTTCACCAAAGTCTGGTCCACAACATTCACACTGTCTGCCATTGTGTGCAGCTGGCGAGCAGCTGGAACTGCTGGTCGAGGCTAGAGTGCTGTGTGGCCGCCTGAGTGTGAGAGTGAGAGACGGGGAGAAGCTCCACAGCTGCTGGTCGAGGACAGAAACCACAGAGTGACATAAACCAGTCTCCAAACACAACACTAGTCATTTTTCACAAAGTCTCCGAGGATCAGTAAAAGCCTTCGAATCACCTCAGAACAACAGAGTGGAAAACTTCAGAAGCGCTTTGGTGCATTTTTTTTACTTCAAGATCACCAATTTGCTCATTTCGCTGTCAGTCAAGCTTCAGACAGATCATCCAATCAGCACTCAGAAGCTCAGCGTCCAGGCCAGCCCAATTCCCCATAAACCCCTAGAGACGCTGAGCGTCCGATGGGCGGGACCAGCCCAGTATTTTATCCAATGAGCGTCCAGTTTCACTGCAGCAGAACAACCCGCTCTGGCTTCCGCATGGACGCTCAGCATCCGGCTGTTTAAAGTGCCGCCGCTGCGAGGAGGAGTGAGAAAAAAGCCGAGTCAACTACCTGAGATAAGAAGCTGATTCTGAACAAAAGATGAACGCGTTGTAGAGTATATTTAATCAATGAAATGTACAAACAACAGTAAATATTGGACCACTTATTTTTTGACATTTTAGGGGAAGTTCAGCTTCCCTTGCAGTCTTAGAGCAATCGCAGCTGGTTCAGACACTTTTCACTTCCTGGTTTTCCATGACTTCAGAACTTTTTACCGAATTTCCATGACATTTATTTTTATTCCAGTATTGAAACATTCGGTGCTGAGCAGAGCTCCTTAGAGCTCCTCCACTCCTCGTCTGATGTCTCCTCCTTATCATCTCCACTCCTCTCTTTCTTTCTTTTTGCAGGGTTTGTTCTGCTGCCTGGAGCCTTCTTTAACACTCAGCCCGTCTCTTCTTGCAAAGAAGCAAAAAGAAAGAAGACGATTCCCACCACGTCCTCCATGTTTGTTCTGCTAGTTCTGCCGTGTTTGCTGCCCACCGAGCATTTTTCGGTCTAAATGACGTCTAAATGACGTCTAATTGTTCTTCGACGTCTAGTCTAAAATTGGTCTACCAGTGGTCTAAAAATGAAAGTTTTTTAGCGGTCTAAGCTAGACGTCTTTTAGACGTCTAAGCATTAGCCGTCTTTTAGCTGTCTATTAGCCGTCTTTTAGCCGTCTACGTCTGTACGCCTCGTCTCATCTTAGACGTTTAAATAACCACTAATATACGTCTATTTGTAGACGTCTAAACTTAGACGTTTATTAGACGTTCATTTATATACCAAATTCGTACACCTCTTCTGATCTTAGACGTTTAAATAACCGCTAATGAACGTCTATTTATAGACGTATAAATTTAGACGTTTGCTAGACATTTACTTTTGTACCAGATCTAAACCCCTTACAAAAACTACTCGTCTTATAGACGTCTATTGAACGCATTGATATTCTAATAAAAATGCAGCCATTGCAATTTTGTTATTATTCACCAGAAACCTGTATTTTAACATTTTTTTTAATCTGAGCTCCTTTTTTAACCATTAGTACTGTAATCAAAACCAACACCTTTTAAATAAAATTCAAAAATATGAATGTCCAAAAAATATTTTTAATTTCTTTACACCACTTGAAAAGAGAAGCACAAACTCTAATACAAACTACCGACATAAAATATAAGAAACATTTCTTTTTTTTTAATGTAACCCACTTCAGGGTATGTACACGTCACATACTAGGTTCGTAGGAGCCGAGTGAAACAATAACCACTGGACACAGAGGCAGAATGATTTGAAACTCTTTAGTTCCACAAAGATCTTAACAATACTAAACACAATAACATTACAACCTTGGGCCCATAAACTAAGAAATAAAATAAAATAAATAAATGTCCAAATGGGAGTGTTCCTCGGTGGTTTGGATCCAAAAGTCAAAAGTCAAGATTCCAGGATATCCAAGGAAGGCTTTCGTTGGTGCTGGTCAGTTGGACTGACACAAATCCTACCACTGAATCCGTTAAGTGGTGTGGCGGAATTAAAAGTTCTGCTTGAAGCACCGAAGGTGGACTGGGAGCTCGCCATCAGTTGGATCGCTCATCAGCTTCGTCAGACATGAAAGCTGAAGCTTCGCTCTTTCCAAGCATCACAATAGAACCTGACCTGTATTTAGAAAACAGGTTTACAATCCAATTCAATGCATAGAACATCTTCAAATGATCACCTAAATGTTCAGTCCAAGGTGGTTGTACAACACTGATAATCTTTATGAAACAGGAATCAAAATACTATGGGTTACATGCTGAAAACCATAATTAATCTTAACAATTAAGAGTTTATCATGTCAAAATGTATTTTAATCAATTCAAATTCAAAGGAATAATGTTTTAAAGATTTCATTCAACCAAGAAATTCTTACTTCTACATGAAGGCGTAACATGTGCTTCCTCATGTGTTTCTCATTTTCTAGTTTTTTTTTTAACATCAGAGAAGAGATTTTCACTGAAATACATCCATTCTCATAACCTAACTAACTTAAATTACAGCTTTGCTGCTTCTAAGCAACTTAAATGAATTTAAAATGACTTCTTGTACTCCTGAACACATTTTAACTTCGCATCACATGTGCAAAAGATGAGGCATTTCACACAGTGAAACTCTCATAATGTGCTCATTCCAGTCAAATTTCACCATCAATCCATTAATATAAATGTTTTTAAGTGCAAAACATGAATCAAAAACAACTTAAGATGTACAAAACACCCTTAATTGAAACAGCATGGTCGCCTCACATCTCCACACACACACACACACATTGCAACACGCAGCGGCAAGCTTACCAATGGTTTTTTCAGGAGAAACGCGGCCGGAAAGTGCTTCAACGACGGTTTTTCCTCTCTGAAACGGAGTTTTCGGAGCATGGTATCAACAACTACTTCATTTCTCAGTTTGACTGCGAAATTGTACAGTTTTCATACCTTTTTTCCCGTTTTTCTCTCTCACGCGGAAGTGAAGTGGCGTGCTCCATCTGTGCATTAGTGAGGTTAAACTGCTTCACTAGCGCGGCCTACTACTTCCGGTCTTCAAAATAAACTTCAGGTTTTTCAAAGTAAAATACAAAACACTTATAAACATAAGGAAATAATTAAATAATGACTGCAAATTAATTGATTTTATTTATTAACCCTTCTGGAGCTGGGTTACATAAACATTGCACTGAAAAAATAGAACAACTTGTAAATACAAAATTAAAACCATAACAATAACAACAACAACATTTTTTTATATATTTTTTTTTTGTTTGTTTTTTTTATTGCTGCAAACCAAGCCTTTAAAAGAAAACTACACCACTGGTGTCCTGGTCTCCTGGACCCCCTCCACCAGTCCGAGCTGGGGCCTGTTTGGAATAGAATCCCATGGCCAAGCGGATTTGGTCGTCTGTAGCCTCCTTAAAATTCTTCCGAATTGCTTCTGCAAACAAAGCAATAGAGCAAATGAAGAAAAACTGCAAATGTGGCTGCCTATTGTATTATGAATTATGGTGAATTATGTGTATTATGGTCAAGTATTGGCATCTGAATATATCTCGTCTTCGAAGTTAAACAGTAAAATGTTTTGAAAATAGCCGAAGCAGAAGCTTTTAACCTCAATTCCTACAGAGAGAGCAGGCCCTTAATTAAAATAAGCAAATGCTAAATTAATGAATGACGGTAAAAGGACCAAACATTGCAAAAATAAAAAAAATTCTGTAGTAGTTGCTTCGACACCCACCTCTGTATGCCTGAAACAGCACTTCTTCGACCAACTTTTCCGCGGTTGTTTCAGTACAGTGGAGCACATGAGCACAAGGATTTCACAGTTGGAAGTAGCGCAGTCCACAGGCACAAGTTGAAGGCGTTTTCAGGTTATGGTCGTACAATCTCCACAAGACTGTAAAGTAGTTAAGTTTTATCACGGACTACTTCTCTTTGAGCAGAATAGCGTTTTCCCAGAAGTGGTTGCACGGTGCGTCACGTGAGCGTAGTACACCAAAGAGGTTTTTGTCAACAACGAAAGCAACATGGCGGCAGTCAGCGTTACAGAGGCTGAGAAAACACAACCGACATCTAATAATCTAAGGGAATTTCAGCCACAAACTTCGTTGTCGAGTGCTCAGCAGGATCTGGGCTTTCAGATTTACCGAAGGTTTTGTGGAGGTTTCATACGTTTTGACAGAATAACGCGAAAACACCGATCACTCTACTGTGAAAGCTGTGCACTTCAAAGAGTTGGCTCTTCCATCAGATTTTTGTTTTCCTGTATTCTAAAGATGTAAAATAAATTGAATGGTGTAATTATCGACGCTGAAATGAGGGATTTTAGACGTCTACATCTAAACTATACCTTATAACGAGTATGGCTATTAAAATGATCTCAATCCAATATTTAGAGATCAGTTTTGCAACTTGTAGTTATTGTTTAAAGTACTGAATGATGGATTAAATTCAGTTGTCTAGATTCGGTCTATATCTAGACGTTGAAATGCGGTAGAGATTTAGACGTCTAAATCTCGGCTATATTTATACCATACTGTATATCGCTCAACGGCTTTCATAATTATATTAGTTCAGTATTTGGAGATTAGCTATGCACCTTACAGTTTTTTTTTAAATAAATAATTATAGAATAATTGATTAAACTGCAACGTCTAAATTCCGTCTAAAAACAGACGGAATCTAGACGGTTGAAATGAGGTCTAAAAAAATACTAGACGTCTACTAGCCGTCTATTGCTCAGTGGGTGGTGCGTCATGACGTCACATCCTGTGTTGGAGTACGGCCGCTCATCACTAACGTTTCCACTGCACAGCTCAGGTCAGGTCAGGTCAGGTCGGGTCAGGTCGGTAAAAGCGTACCAGGCACAAGTCAGGGTCTCGTTTCCATGGTGCTGGGTGACAGTTGTAATGTCGGTGCCCACCGAGCATTTTTCGGTCTAAATGACGTCTAATTGTTCTTCGACGTCTAGTCTAAAATTGGTCTACCAGTGGTCTAAAAATGAAAGTTTTTTAGCGGTCTAAGCTAGACGTCTTTTAGACGTCTAAGCATTAGCCGTCTTTTAGCTGTCTATTAGCCGTCTATTAGCCCTCTACGTCTGTACGTCTCGTCTCATCTTATACGTTTAAATAACCACTAATATACGTCTATTTGTAGACGTCTAAACTTAGACGTTTATTAGACGTTCATTTATAAACCAAATTTATACGCCTCTTCTGATCTTAGACGTTTAAATAACCGCTAATGAACGTCTACTTATAGACGTATAAATTTAGACGTTTGCTAGACGTTTACTTTTGTACCAAATTTAAACCCCTTACAGAAACCACTAGTCTTATAGACGTCTATCGAACGTATTAGGATATTCTAATAAAAATGCAGCCATTGCAATTTTTTAATTATTCACCACAAGCCTGTATTTAATTTTCTTTAATCTTATCTCCTTTTTTAACCATTAGTACTGTAATCTAAACCAATACCTTTTAAATAAAATTCAAAAATATGAATGTCCAAAAAATATTTTTAATTTCTTTACACCACTTGAAAAGAGAAGCACAAACTCTAATACAAACTACCTACATGAAATATTTAAAAAAGTTTGTTTTTTTTTAAAATGTAACCCTCTTCAGGGTGTGTACACGTCACATACTAGGTTCGTAGGAGCCGAGTGAAACAATAACCACTGGACACAGAGGCAGAATGATTTCAAACTCTTTAGTTCCACAAAGATCTTAACAATACAAAACACAATAACATTACAACCTTGGGCCCATAAACTAAGAAATAAAATAAAATAAATAAATGTCCAAATGGGAGTGTTCCTCGGTGGTTTGGATCCAAAAGTCAAAGTCAAAAGTCAAGATTCAAGAATATCCAAGGAAAGCTTTCGTTGGTGCCGGTCAGTTGGACTGACACAAATCCTACCACTTAATCCATTAAGTGGTGTGGCGGAATTAAAAGTTCTGCTTGAAGCACCGAAGGTGGACTGGGAGCTCGTCATCAGTTGGATCGCTCATCAGCTTCGTCAGACATTAAAGCTGAAGTTTCACTCTTTTCAAGCATCACAATGGAACCTGACCTGTATTTAGAAAACAGGTTTACAATCCAATTCAATGCATAGAACCTCTTCAAATGATCACCTAAATGTTCAATTCAAGGTGGTTGTACAACACTGATAATCTTTATCAAACAGGAATCAAAATACTATGGGTTACATGCTGAAAACCATAATTAATCTTAACAATTAAGAGTTTATCATGTCAAAATGTATTTTAATCAATTCAAATTAAAAGGAATAATGTTTTAAAGATTTCATTCAACCAAGGAATTCTTACTTCTACATGACGGCATAACATGTGCTTCCTCATGTGTTTCTGATTTTCTAGTTTTTTTTTACATCAGAGAAGATATTTTCACTTAAATACATAAGTTTTCATAACCTAAGTAACTTAAATTACAGCTTTGCTGCTTATAAGCAACTTAAATGAACTTCAAATTACTTCTTGTACTCCTTCTGAACACATTTTAACTTCCCATCACATGTGCAAAAGATGAGGCATTTCACACAGTGAAACTGTCATAATGTGCTAATTCGAGTCAAATTTCACCATCAATCCATTATTATAAATGCTTTTAAGTGCAAAACATGAAACAAAAACAACGTAAGATGTACAAAACACCCTTTATTGAATCAGCATGGTCACCTCACATCTCCACACACACACACTGCAACAGTGGCGACTAGCTTACCAATGGTTTTTTCAGGAGAAACGCGGCTGGAAAGTGCTTCAACGACGGTTTTTCCTCTCTCTGAAACGGAGTTTTCGGAGCATGGTATCAACAACTATTTCATTTCTAAGTTTGACTGCGAAATTGTACAGTTTTCATACCTTTTTTCCCGTTTTTCTCTCTCACGCGGAAGTGAAGTGGCGTGCTCCATCTGTGCATTAGTGAGGTTAAGCTGCTTCACTAGCGCGGCCCACTACTTCCGGTCTTCAAAATAAACTTCTGGTTTTTCAAAGTAAAATACAAAACACTTATAAATATAAGGAAATAATTAAATAATGACTGCAAATTAATGGATTGTATTTATTAACCCTTCTGGAGGTGGGTCACATAAAGATTGCCGTTAAAAAATAGAACAAATTGTAAATACAAAATTAAAACCATAACAATAACAACAACAACATTTTTTTTTTTTTTTGTAGATTTTTTTTGTTTGTTTGTTTTATTGCTGCAAACCAAACCTTTAAAATAAAACTACACCATTGGTGTCCTGGGTCTCCTGTAACCCCCTCCACCAGTCCCAGCTGGGGCCTGTTTGAAATGGAGTCCCATGGCCGACGGATTTGGTCGTCTGCAGCCTCCTTAAAATTCTTCCGAATTGCTTCTGCAAATAAAGCGATAGAACAAATGAAGAAAAACTGCAAATGTGGCTGCCTATTGTATTATGCATTATGGTCAAGTATTAGCATCTTAATATATCTCGTCTTCAAAGTTAAACAGTAAAATGTTTGGAAAATAGCCGAAGCAGAATCTTTTAACCTCAATTCCTACAGAGAGAGCAGGCCCTTAATTACTGAACGACAAGTTAGCGCTGACGAGCCGATGCTGTTGGGCCCAGCTTATAACAGGGCAGCCTGCCTGCTAGCAACTAACACAACATGCAAGCAAATGCTAAATTAATGAATGGCGGTAAAAGGACCAAACATTGCAAAAATAAACAATTTTCTGTAGTATTTGCTTTGACACCCACCTCTGTATGCCTGAAACAGCACTTCTTCGACCAACTTTTCCGCCGTTCTTTCAGTACAGTGGAGCACATGTGCACAAGGATTTCACAGTTGGAAGTAGCGCAGTCCACAGGCACAAGTTGAAGCCGTTTTCAGGTTATGGTCGTACAATCTCCATAAGACTGTAAAGTAGTTAAGTTTTATCACGGACTACTTCTCTTTGAGCGGAATAACGTTTTCCCAGAAGTGGTTGCACGGTGCGTCACGTGAGCGTAGTACACCAAAGAGGTTTTTGTCAACAACGAAAGCAACATGGCAGCAGTCAGCGTTACAGAGGCTGAGAAAACACAACCGACATCTAATAATCTGAGGGAATTTCAGCCACAAACTTCGTTGTCGAGTGCTCAGCAGGATCTGGGCTTTCAGATTTACCAAAGGTTTTGGGGAGGTTTCATACGTTTTGACAGAATAACGCGAAAACACCGATCACTCTACTGTGAAAGCTGTGCACTTCAAAGAGCTGACTCTGCCATCACATTTTTGTTTGATTTGTATTCCGAAGATGTAAAATGGTGTAATTATCGACTCTGAAATGTGGGATGTTAGACGTCTACATTTAAACTATACCTTATAACGATTATGGCTATTAAAGTGATTTCAATCCAATAGTTAGAGATCAGTTTTGCAACATACAGTTATTGTTTTAAATAAACAACTTTTAAATAATGGATTAAATTCAGTTGTCTAGATTCGGTCTATATCTAGACGTTGAAATGCGGTAGAGATTTAGACGTCTAAATCTCGGCTATATTTATACTATACTGTATATCGCTTAACAGCTTTCATAATTATATTACCCACTGAGCAATAGACGGCTAGTAGACGTCGAGTATTTTTTTAGACCTGATTTCAACCGTCTAGATTCCGTCTGTTTTTAGACGGAATTTAGACGTTGTAGTTTAATCAATTATTCTATAATTATTTATTTAAAAAAACAACTGTAAGGTGCATAGCTAATCTCCAAATACTGAACTAATATAATTATGAAAGCCGTTGAGCGATATACAGTATAGTATAAATATAGCCGAGATTTAGACATCTAAATCTCTACCGCAATTCAACGTCTAGATATAGACCGAATCTAGACAACTGAATTTAATCCATTGTTTAAAAGTTGTTTATTTAAAACAATAACTGTATGTTGCAGAACTGATCTTCAAATACTGAACTGATATAATTCTGATAGCCATCGAGCGATATACAGTATAGTATAAATATAGCCGAGATTTAGACGTCTAAATCTCTACTGCATTTCAACGTCTAGATATAGACCGAATCTAGACAACTGAATTTAATCCATCATTCAGTAGTTGTGTATTTAAAACAATAACTACACGTTGCAAAACAGATCTCTCAATATTGGATTGAAATCACTTTAATAGCCATAATCGTTATGAGGTATATTTTAGATGTAGACGTCTAATATCCTGCATTTCAGAGTCGATAATTACACCATTTTACATCTTCAGAATACAAATCAAACAAAAATCTGATGGAAGAGCCAGCTCTTTGCAGTGCACAGCTTTCACAGTAGAGTGATCGGTGTTTTCGCCTTATTCTATCAAAACGTATGAAACCTCCACAAAACCTTCGGTAAATCTGAAAGCCCAGATCCTGCTGAGCACTCGACAACGAAGTTTGTGGCTGAAATTCCCTTAGATTATTAGATGTCGGTTGTGTTTTCTCAGCCTCTGTAACGCTGACTGCCGCCATGTTGCTTTCGTTGTTGACAAAAACCTCTTTGGTGTACTACGCTCACGTGACGCACCGTGCAACCACTTCTGGGAAAACGCTATTCTGCTCAAAGAGAAGTAGTCCGTGATAAAACTTAACTACTTTACAGTCTTGTGGAGATTGTACGACCATAACCTGAAAACGCCTTCAACTTGTGCCTGTGGACTGCGCTACTTCCAACTGTGAAATCCTTGTGCTCATGTGCTCCACTGTACTGAAACAACGGCGGAAAAGTTGGTCGAAGAAGTGCTGTTTCAGGCATACAGAGGTGGGTGTCGAAGCAACTACTACAGAAATTTTTTTATTTTTGCAATGTTTGGTCTTTTTACCGTCATTCATTAATTTAGCATTTGCTTATTTTAATTAAGGGCCTGCTCTCTCTGTAGAAATTGAGGTTAAAAGCTTCTGCTTCGGCTATTTTCCAAACATTTTACTGTTTAACTTCGAAGACGAGATATATTCAGATGCCAATACTTGACCATAATACACATAATTCACCATAATTCATAATACAATAGGCAGCCACATTTGCAGTTTTTCTTCATTTGTTCTATCGCTTTGTTTGCAGAAGCAATTCGGAAGAATTTTAAGGAGGCTACAGACGACCGAATCCGCTTGGCCATGGGACTCCATTTCAAACAGGCCCCAGCTCGGACTGGTGGAGGGGGTTACAGGAGACCCAGGACACCAGTGGTGTAGTTTTATTTTAAAGGTTTGGTTTGCAGCAATAAAACAAACAAACAAAAAAATATATATAAAAAAAAATGTTGTTGTTATTGTTCTGGTTTTAATTTTGTATTTACAAGTTGTTCTATTTTTTCACTGCAATGACCCACCTCCAGAAGGGTTAATAAATACAATCCATTAATTTGCAGTCATTATTTAATTATTTCCTTATGTTTATAAGTGTTTTGTATTTTACTTTGAAAAACCTGAAGTTTATTTTGAAGACCGGAAGTAGTGGGCCGCGCTAGTGAAGCAGTTTAACCTCACTAATGCACAGATGGAGCACGCCACTTCACTTCCGCGTGAGAGAGAAAAACGGGAAAAAAGGTATGAAAACTGTACAATGTCGCAGTCAAACTGACAACTGAAGTAGTTGTTGATACCATGCTCCGAAAACTCCGTTTCAGAGAGAGGAAAAACCGTCGTTGAAGCACTTTCCGGCCGCGTTTCTCCTGAAAAAACCATTGGTAAGCTAGTCGCCACTGTTGCAGTGTGTGTGTGTGTGTGGAGATGTGAGGTGACCATGCTGTTTCAATTAAGGGTGTTTTGTACATCTTAAGTTGTTTTTGATTCATGTTTTGCACTTAAAAACATTTAAATTAATGGATTGATGGTGAAATTTGACTGGAATTAGCACATTATGACAGTTTTACTGTGTGAAATGCCTCATCTTTTGCACATCATGTGATGCGAAGTTAAAATGTGTTCAGGAGTACAAGAAGTCATTTTAAGTTCATTTAAGTTGCTCATAAGCAGCAATGCTGTAATTTAAGTTAGTTAGGTTATGAGAACTGATGTATTTCAGTGAAAATCTCTTCTCTGTTGTTAAAAAAAAAAAACTAGAAAATGAGAGAAACACATGAGGAAGCACATGTTATGCCTTCATGTGGAAGTAAGAATTCCTTGGTTGAATGCAATCTTTAAAACATTATTCCTTTTGATTTTAATTGATTAAAATGCATTTTGACATGATAAACTCTTAATTGTTAAGATTAATTATGGTTTTCAGCATGTAACCCATAGTATTTTGATTCCTGTTTGATAAAGATTATCAGTGTTGTACAACCACCTTGAATTGAACATTTAGGTGATCATTTGAAGAGGTTCTGTGCATTGAATTGGATTGTAAACCTGTTTTCTAAATACAGGTCAGGCTCTATTGTGATGCTTGGAAAGAGTGAAGCTTCAGCTTTCATGTCTGACGAAGCTGATGAGCGATCCAACTGATGACGAGCTCCCAGTCCACCTTCGGTGCTTCAAGCAGAACTTTTAATTCCGCCACACCACTTAATGGATTAAGTGGTAGGATTTGTGTCAGTCCAACTGACCGGCACCAACGAAAGCCTTCCTTGGATATCCTTGAATCTTGACTTTTGACTTTGACTTTTGGATCCAAACCACCGAGGAACACTCCCATTTGGACATTTATTTATTTTATTTTATTTCTTAGTTTATGGGCCCAAGGTTGTAATGTTATTGTGTTTCGTATTGTTAAGATCTTTGTGGAACTAAAGAGTTTCAAGTCATTCTGCCTCTGTGTCCAGTGGTTATTGTTTCACTCGGCTCCTACGAACCTAGTATGTGACGTGTATGTACCCTGAAGTGGGTTACATTTAAAAAAAAAAAAAATGTTTTTTATATTTTATGTCGGTAGTTTGTATTAGAGTTTGTGCTTCTCTTTTCAAGTGGTGTAAAGAAATTAAATATTTTTTGGACATTCACATTTTTGAATTTTATTTAAAAGGCATTGGTTTAGATTACAGTACTAATGGTTAAAAAAGCTCAGATTAAAAAAAATGTTAAAATACAGGTTTCTGGTGAATAATAAAAAAATTGCAATGGCTGCATTTTTGTTAGAATATCTTAATACGTTCAATAGACGTCTATAAGACGAGTAGTTTTTGTAAGGGGTTTAGATCTGGTACAAAAGTAAATGTCTAGCAAACGTCTAAATTTATACGTCTATAAATAGACGTTTATTAGCGGTTATTTAAACGTCTAAGATCAGAAGAGGCGTATAAATTTGGTATATAAATGAACGTCTAATAAACGTCTAAGTTTAGACGTCTACAAATAGACGTATATTAGTGGTTATTTAAACGTCTAAGATGAGACGAGGCGTACAGACGTAGACGGCTAAAAGACGGCTAAAAGACGGCTAATGCTTAGACGTCTAAAAGATGTCTAGCTTAGACCGCTAAAAAACTTTCATTTTTAGACCACTGGTAGACCAATTTTAGACTAGACGTCGAAGAACAATTAGACGTCATTTAGACCGAAAAATGCTCGGTGGGTAGTTCAGTATTTGGAGATGAGCTATGCACCTTACAGTTGTTTTTTTAAATAAATATTTATAGAATAATTGATTAAACTGCAACGTCTAAATTCCGTCTAAAAACAGACGGAATCTAGACGGTTGAAATCAGGTCTAATAAAATACTAGACGTCTACTAGCCGTCTATTGCTCAGTGGGACAGTATGGAGGGATCCCTCTCCCAGGGACGGAGAGCTTTGGCAACAGCTAGCATGAGACAATAAGAAGTAAAGCTTCCTGGCGAGCATTTTTCCGTCTAAATGACGTCTAAATGATGTCTAAATGTTTCTTCGACGTCTAGTCTAAAATTGGTCCACCAGTGGTCTAAAAATGAAAGTTTTTTAGCGGTCTAAGCTAGACGTCTTTTAGACGTCCAAGCATTAGCCATCTTTTAGCTGTCTATTAGCCGTCTATTAGCCCTCTACGTCTGTACGTCTCATCTCATCTTAGACGTTTAAATAACCACTAATACATGTCTATTTGTAGACGTCTAAACTTAGACGTTCATTTATATACCAAATTTATACGCCTCTTCTGATCTTAGACGTTTAAATAACCGCTAATGAACGTCAATTTATAGACGTATAAATTTAGACGTTTGCTATACGTTTACTTTTGTACCAAATTTAAACCCCTTACAGAAACCACTAGTCTTATAGACGTCTATTGAACGTATTACGATATTCAAATAAAATGCAGCATCGCAATTTTTTAATCATTCACCACAAACCTGTATTTTAATTTTTTTTAATCTTATCTCCTTTTTTAACCATTAATACTGTAATCTAAACCAATACCTTTTAAATAAAACTCAAAAATATGAATGTCAAAAAATATTTTTAATTTCTTTACACCACTTGAAAAGAGAAGCACAAACTCTAATACAAACTACCTACATAAAATATTTAAATAAGTTTTTTTTGTTTTGTTTTTTAAATGTAACCCACTTCAGGGTGTGTACACGTCACATACTAGGTTCGAAGGAGCCGAGTGAAACAATAACCACTGGACACAGAGGCAGAATGATTTCAAACTCTTTAGTTCCACAAAGATCTTAACAATACTAAACACAATAACATTACAACCTTGGGCCCATAAACTAAGAAATAAAATAAAGTAAAATAAATAAATGTCCAAATGGGAGTGTTCCTCGGTGGTTTGGATCCAAAAGTCAAAGTCAAAAGTCAAGATTCAAGGATATCCAAGGAAGGCTTTCATTGGTGCCGGTCAGTTGGACTGACACAAATCCTACCACTTAATCCTAATGGATGTGGCGGAATTAAAAGTTCTGCTTGAAGCACCGAGGTGGACTGGGAGCTCGTCATCAGTTGGATCGCTCATCAGCTTCGTCAGACATTAAAGCTGAAGCTTCACTCTTTCCAAGCATCACAATAGAACCTGACCTGTATTTAGAAAACAGGTTTACAATCCAATTCAATGCATAGAACCTCTACAAATGATCACCTCAATGTTCAATTCAAGGTGGTTGTACAACACTGATATATCTTTATCAAACAGGAATCAAAATACTATGGGTTACATGCTGAAAACCATAATTAATCTTAACAATTAAGAGTTTATCTTGTCAAAATGTATTTAAATCAATTCAAATCAAAAGGAATAATGCTTTAAAGATTTCATTCAACCAATGAAGTCTTACTTCTACATGAAGGCATAACATGTGCTTCCTCATGTGTTTCTCTCATTTTCTCATTTTTTTAACATCAGAGAAGAGACTTTCGCTGAAATACATCAGTTCTCATTCCTCCTTGAAAGTCTCGACCCCTACCAGTTTGCCTACAGGTCTAACAGATCGACAGAGGACGCTGTAGCCACAGCGCTCCACACGTCACTGTCCCACCTGGAGCGGCGGGGGACTTATGCTCGGGTGCTCTTTGTGGATTATAGCTCTGCTTTTAATACTATCCTTCCTCATAGGCTGGTGGAGAAACTGAGAGACCTTGGACTTCCACACTCCATCTGTATGTGGATCTACAGCTTCCTGTCGGACCGCAGGCAGAGGGTGAGGGTGGGAGACGACACATCCGGGACCGTCAGCCTTAGCATCGGCTCCCCCCAAGGCTGTGTGCTGAGCCCTCTGCTTTATTCCCTCTACACATCGGACTGTACCTCTGCACACCCCAGTAACACCATCATTAAGTTCGCCGACGACACCACAGTAGTGGGGCTCATCTCCGGGGGGGATGAGTCTGCATACAGGGCTGAGGTGGAGCAGCTGACTGGGTGGTGTAGAGAAAACAACCTGCTCCTCAACACAGTAAAAACCAAGTAGTTGATCATTGATTTTCGAAGGACTAAAACAGACATCCCACCCCTTCTCATCAACGGGGACTGTGTGGAGAGGGTAGAGGACTTCTGCTTTCTGGGAGTCCACTTAGAGAAAGACCTGACCTGGACTATGAACACCTCTGAGCTTCTGAAGAAGGTCCAGCAGAGACTGCACTTCCTGAGGGTGCTCAGGAAGAACAACATCTCCCAGAGACTGCTGGAGTCCTTCTACAGGAGTACAATCGAGAGCATCCTGGGGTACTGCCTGTGTGTGTGGTACACCAGCTGCACAGCAGCCCAGAGGACGTTTCTGCAAAGGACCATCAACATGGCCCAAAAGATCACCGGCTGCCCTCTCCTCACACTGGAGGAACTGCATCACTCCCACTGCCTCCGAAAGGCGAGGAAAATAACCCAGGACCCCTCTCACCCTGGTCACCACATGTTGAGTCTGTTACCGTCAGGCAGGCGGTACAGGTCCATTACTGCAAGAACAAATCGGTTCAGGGACAGTTTCTATCCGACAGCAGTTAGGATCCTGAACAAAGGCTAAATGGAAGGATAATGCACTCAAACGATGGCAGTTTTTCTGCACCTGCAGTGATGTTATTTTATTTGCATTGTATGCATCTTATTTATTTATATATTTATATGGATCTTTTTTATCTACTTAATTTTTATGTTACTTATTTATGTCTGTCTTTGCACTGACTGAAGGGCTTCGCAATTTCGTTGTACTTGTTACAAGGACAAATAAAGTTCTATTCTCATAATCTAAGTAATTTAAATTACAGCTTTGCTGCTTATAAGCAACTTAAATGAACTTGAAATGACTTCTTGTACTCCTTCTGAACACATTTTAACTTCCCATCACATGTGCAAAAGATGAGGCATTTCACACAGTACAATTCTCAGATGTGCTCATTCCAGTCAAATTTCACCATCAATCCATTAATATAAATGTTTTTAAGTGCAAAACATGAAACAAAAGCAACTTAAGATGTACAAAACATCCTTAATTGAAACAGCATGGTCACTTCATGACATCTCCACATACACAACAGTGGTGACTAGCTTACCAATTGTTTTTTCAGGAGAAATGCGGCTGGAAAGAGCTTCAACAACGTTTTTTTCCTCTCGCTGAAACGGAATTTTCGGAGCATGGTATCAACAACTACTTCATTTCTCAGTTTCACTGTGAAATTGTACAGTTTTCATACTATTTTCCCGTTTTTCTCTCTCACACGGAAGTGAAGACGCGCGCTCCATCTGTGCATTAGTGAGGTTAAGCTGCTTCACTAGCGCGGCCTACTACTTCCGGTCTTCAAAATAAACTTCAGGTTTTTCAAAAATTAAATACAAAACACTTATAAACATAAAGAAATAATTAAATAATGACTGAAAATTAATAGATTGTATTTATTAACCCTTCTGGAGGTGGGTTACATAAACATTGCAG
Organism: Salarias fasciatus; assembly: GCF_902148845.1. Lineage (NCBI taxonomy): Eukaryota > Metazoa > Chordata > Actinopteri > Blenniiformes > Blenniidae > Salarias > Salarias fasciatus. Next base: position 3,633,085 of record NC_043747.1, read on the forward strand.
TGAAAAAAAACAGAACAAATTGTAAATACCAATCTAGACGGTTGAAATTAGGTCTAAAGAAAACTAGATGTGTACTAGGCGTCTATTGTTCAGTGGGTTAGGACTATGTTGAGGACAGTCCGTTGGACGGTCCAGCACAAGAAGCACGGATCCCAGCAGTAGAACCGAAGCCAGTCCGCAGGCACAGCACCGACAGGAGTGTCCTCCCGGTCCGGCTGGAGCTTGTTCGTAGGCCCTCGTAATAATGGAGTCAGCAACTGAAACTGGAGAAGACTCCCCCTCGAAGGGGGGGACAGCAGGTGAAAAGCAATGAACGGACTGAAGGGAATAACATTCAGACATTAGAGGATAGGGCTCAGTGCACCGTACTTCCCACAGCATTCTAGCTCCTAGGGCAGCTTTGTGGATAGTTTAGTATTTAAACTATTATTTAGTTAGAATAGTTTAGATAGTTTAATTTAGTTTAGTTTAGTTTAGTTTAGTTTAGTTTAGAATCCCAAGCTGACCTGATCATAGGCTGTATCGAAGAGAAACGTCTTGAGCCTAACCTTAAATGTGGAGACTGTGTCTGCCTCTTTGACACCACTTGGAAGCTGGTTCCATAAAAACGGTGCCTGATAGCTAAAGGCTCTTCCACCTAGTGTCCATTTAGAGACTCTAGGAGTCACCAGTAACCCTGCATTTTGAGAGCGAAGTGCTCTGATTGGTTGATAAGGCGTTAAAGCATCTTGGAGATAGGTCGGAGCCATCCCATGTAGGATTTTGTAAGTGAGGAGAAGGATTTTAAATCTAACTCTAAACTCGATAGGAAGCCAGTGAAGAGATTTTAGAATGGGAGTAATGTGTTCACGTCTTCTAGTTCCGGTTAATAATCTGGCAGCCGCATTTTGAACCAACTGAAAGTTTTGGTAACGCTTCCTTTTACAGTACGTGGTAACTGCAAGGTAACTGCAAGGTAAGTACCATGTAATAAGGAGAAGTTACTGTAAAATTACCATGTAATTACAGGGTAACTATGTTGCTAATTACCTAGTACTTTTAGAGTAATTACCAAACCAATTCCAGGCAAAGACCAAGTAACTACCTGGTAGTAAGTATTAATTACTGGGTAATTATAATGTATATAGGAACTATGTCATTAATTGCCAAGTACTTACTAAGTAATTGCTAAGTAATTACCATGTAATCAATGGGAAATGTAGACTTTTTACTAGATATTACTCGGTACTGCTAGGTGTGTACGCTATGTATTTCCCTAGTAGTCAAGTGTTTTTTACTACTTACCTGGTAACTTCTTAGTATTTCCCAGTAACTACAACATTTACCTGGTAATTACGGTTGAACTGTAGACTACTGCAAAAGGAAGTGAGGCCTGTTTCCACACTATTACCTGGTAACTACTTATTCATTACCCAGGAACTGCAAAAATACCTACCTCGAAATTACATAGTTATTAAAGTGGATTTGTACTGTAAAAGGAAGTGAGGTCTGTTTCCATGTTATTACCTGGTAATTACTCAGTATTTAGCCCGTTACTCGGAAACTTTCACATTACCCCACACACTTGCACCAAAAATGCAGCAAACCCCATCAGTGTCTGTGATACAGTCTCTGAACAGCACACTGTGTCTGTCAGGAGATCAGAGTTTCCATCAAAACCACCATCACCAGCCATCACATTACATTAAGATGAACGCATTATTATTACACTACCTCACTCCAAACACCTCACTGTGACAGACATGCAAAAACAAGAGAGCTGCCAAAGATAAACATTTTAATCAAATGGAGTTCAACTTCTTATAAAACAATTTACAAAACAGTGCACATTTTTAGCAGTCAGGCACTTTTTTTTTTAAGAAACAGAACAGATTTGTTTTGCAAAAAACAAAATACAAATAACAGTGATAAACAATCACTATAAATCAACATTAATAAGTACACTGCTCCAGTCTTGTGAATTCACATCATCATGTGTTTTCTGCAGATCCGCTGGTCTACAGGAACCCTTGATCTCCATCATCCCGAATACCCAGGACCGCCGTCGCCAGGTGTTGTCACGTCGTCCACGTCCAGACTTGTACCTCCCTCGGCATGATGGAAACGAGGACAGCACAACTTTTCCTTCTTAAAGGTCTGATACACGATTTCTCGAAAAGACGAAGCCCCACGTCTGTTACTCACTTTTTGAACAACGCGCATGCGCCAGACCATCCGCCCGAATCTCCTGCTTCTCCCAGGAAACGCGGAAGTGTACGAGCGCGATCTCCTCTTCTCCACCGTGCACGGCTCTATTTACAGTTTCTGTGATCCGCCTCGCTCATAAATAAAGCTTTTTTTCCGAAACAGTTACAGTTTCATTATGTCAGACTCGCCATCGGTAAGTACTAGCTCAGAAGCTCACGGCGACATAAACACTCTGAACGCGCATGCGCAAAAGGGAGAAGCTGATTGGGCGCAAGCACGGAGAACCGCCTTATGAAAGCAGCTCGTCAGAATGATTGACAAACAGACCCACCAATTATTTAGGTGATCCACCCGGAAATCAAAATGTTGTATTACACCTTTAATGCTCAGGGTTTATTCACTGTAACACCCAAACCCCAAACGTGAGAACTGAAAACATACAAATATACATATTAATAAACAGAAACTTACACAATAAACAAATATACACATTGCACAAAACACAAATATCTTTAAACCTTCAAACATACACATGAAACCGACATTACAACCGAAACATTCACCCATGAGACCACAGCCACCCAGCACCAGCTGCAGAGCCACCACACTACCACTGCTATAATGATCAATAAAACACCAAGCAAAAGGAAATATACACACCTCACTGACTGCATCACACTGTAAAGGAGGTAAGCCGTTTGTTTTTGCTCTTTTCACGGAGTTTTTAGTGCATTTTTTCTCTCTCCCCGTTTATCTGTGCACCACTTAACGTGGTCCTACCCGGAACGTTCCGCCGTAAACACACTTTCTCTCAATAGAGGTAGAACCGAAATTTAATTAAATATAAATATCACCATATCACCAAGTGGCAGAACTCACCGTCTGCAGACGTTCTGCCATAAATAAGCTTTCTCTCAGTCGAGGTAGAACCGAAATTTAATTAAATATAAATATCACCGAGTGGCGGAACTAACCGTCTGCAGACATTCCGGGTAGGACCACATTAAGTGGTGCACACATAAACGTGAAGAGAGAAAAAACGCTCCAAAAAGTATGTAAAAAGAGCAAAAACAAACGGCTTACAATGTGAAGCAGCCAGTGAGGTGTGTATATTTCCTTTTGCTTGGTGTTTTATTGATCATTATAGCGGTGGTAGTGTGGTGGCTCTGCAGCTGGTGCTGGGTGGCTGTGGTCTCATGGGTGAATGTTTCGGTTGTAATGTCGGTTTCATGTGTATGTTTGAAGGTTTAAAGATATTTGTGTTTTGTGCAATGTGTATATTTGTTTATTGTGTAAGTTTCTGTTTATTAATATGTATATTTGTATGTTTTCAGTTCTCACGTTTGGGGTTTAGGTGTTACAGTGAATAAACCCTGAGCATTAAGAAGAAAAAGTTGTGCTGTCCTCGTTTTCATCACACCGAGGGAGGTACAAGTCTGGACGTGGACGACGTGACAACACCTGGCGACGGCGGTCCTGGGTATTCGGGATGATGGAGATCAAGGGTTCCTGTAGACCAGATGGGTCGACAGAAAACACATGATGTGAATTCACAAGACTGGAGCAGTGCACTTATTAATGTTGATTTATAGTGATTGTTTGTCACTGTTATGTGTATTTTGTTTTTTGCAAAAGAAATCTGTTCTGATTCTTAAAAAAAAAAAGTGCCTGACTGCTAAAAATGTGCACTGTTTTGTAAATTGTTTTATAAGAAGTTGAACTCCATTTGATTAAAATGTTTATCTTTGGCAGCTCTCTTGTTTTTGCATGTCTGTCACAGTGAGGTGTTTGGAGTGAGGAAGTGTAATAATAATGCGTTCATCTTAATGTAATGTGATGGCCGGTGATGGTGGTTTTGATGGAAACTCTGATCTTCTGACAGACACAGTGTGCTGTTCAGAGACTGAATCACAGACACTGATGGGGTTTGCTGCATTTTTGGTGCAAGTGTGTGGGGTAATGTGAAAGTTTCCGAGTAACGGGCTAAATACTGAGTAATTACCAGGTAATAACATGGAAACAGACCTCACTTCCTTTTACAGTACAAATCCACTTTAATAACTATGTAATTTCGAGGTAGGTATTTTTGCAGTTCCTGGGTAATGAATAAGTAGTTACCAGGTAATAGTGTGGAAACAGGCCTCACTTCCTTTTGCAGTAGCCTACAGTTCAACCGTAATTACCAGGTAAATGTTGTAGTTACTGGGAAATACTAAGAAGTTACCAGGTAAGTAGTAAAAAACACTTGACTACTAGGGAAATACATAGCGTACACACCTAGCAGTACCGAGTAATATCTAGTAAAAAGTCTACATTTCCCATTGATTACATGGTAATTACTTAGCAATTACTTAGTAAGTACTTGGCAATTAATGACATAGTTCCTATATACATTATAATTACCCAGTAATTAATACTTACTACCAGGTAGTTACTTGGTCTTTGCCTGGAATTGGTTTGGTAATTACTCTAAAAGTACTAGGTAATTAGCAACATAGTTACCCTGTAATTACATGGTAATTTTACAGTAACTTCTCCTTATTACATGGTACTTACCTTGCAGTTACCATGTTAATACATGGTAATTACCGTACTGTAAAAGGAAGCGTTACCAAAGTTTTTTTAATGCACTTTTTGGGCAGGCTGCGAGAAGGGAGTTGCAGTAGTCCAGTCTAGTGGAAACAAATGCATGGTTGAGTTTTTCTGCATCGCTTCTAAGTAGAATGTTTCTTATTTTAGCTATGTTGCACAAGTGGAAATATGCTGTTTTACAAGCCAGGTTGATGTGTGCTTTAAAGGAGATATCCTGATCAAATAAGACCCCGAGGTTCCTGACAGTAGAGGAGGAGGATACACTGACGTTATCTAAGGTGATAATCTGTTCAGATAGACACTCTCTCAGTTTATGGGGGCCTAGTATAATGACCTCTGTTTTGCCAGGATTAAGATGGAGATAGTTCGTAGTCATCCAGGTTTTAATTTCTCTGATACAGTCACTGAGTCTGTCTATTTTATTAGTTTGATCAGCTTTCATAGATAAATACAATTGTGTGTCATCTGCATAGCAATGAAAATTGATATTGAGACTTCTAATTATGTTCCCTAAAGGAAGCATATACAACAGAAATAAAATTGGCCTGAGTACGGACCCTTGAGGAATCCCATAGCTGACCTAGGAGCACGGTGAGGACTGTTGGTTAACGTGAACAAATTGGTACCTATTAGATAAATAGGATTTGAACCAGCAGAGGGCTTTTCCTCTGATGCCAACCTCACATTCTAACCTCTGCAGGAGAATATTGTGGTCAATTGTATCAAAAGCTGCACTGAGGTCTAAGAGAACCAGGATTGAGACTAGACCTGCGTCAGCCGCCAATAGCAAGTCATTAGTGACTTTAACTAACGCAGTCTCAGTGCTGTGATAAGCTCTATATCCTGACTGAAATTTCTCAAATAAACTATTGTCCTGTAGGTGGCGGCAAAGCTGCTTAACCACGATTTTTTCCAGAACTTTTGAAATAAAAGGCAGATTTGATATCGGTCTGTAGTTGGCTAGAATATCAGGATCAAGATTAGGTTTTTTCAGCAGTGGTTTGATTACTGCGAATTTAAATGACTGTGGCACATAGCCAATTTCTAGAGACGTATTTATTATAGTTATTATCGTATTTAAGATAACTGGAAGAATATCTTTGAAAAGCTTAGTTGGAATTGGATCTAGGAGACAGGTCAAAGTTTTAGAAGACATTACAATTGAAGTAATCTCAGCCCCATCTACTGATGAGAAACTATCTAGTATTTCAGGTATTTCAGGTGGCGGCAGTGGCTGGATTCCCTGAGCTTGATCTGAGGAAAGCTCTGATTTTACCTCTGATGGTTATGATTTTATCATTAAAGAATTTAAGAAAGTCATGGCAGTTTAAAGATTCTGGGATGACTGGTTCTACTGCAGTATGACTGTTTGTCAGTCTGGCTACAGTATTGAACAGAAACCGAGGGTTATTTTTGTTTATTTCTATTAAACAAGAGTAATATAATGTCTTGGCTTTAAAAAGAGTTTGTTTATAGCTTAACAAGTTACATTTCCAAGCCTTCAGAGATTGTTCCGATTTAAATTTACGCCACAGTCTTTCTAATTGCCGAGTTTTTTGTTTGAGAACACGGGTTTCAGAATTAAACCATGGAGCAAAGCGCCTGGGTCGATTGGTTTTCAGCTGCAACGGAGCCACTACGTCAAGGGCAGATTTTAGTGAGTGCATAGCACTGTCAACAAACTGATCACTATTACTGGTCAATAAGCTCATTTCTGTGAGTTCTCAAGATAATGCAGCAAATGCAGGCTGGATCAATTCTTTGTATCGAGCCACAGATTATTCAGATAATGTCCGTATCAGCTGAATTTGATCTTTTTGAGCAGAGTAGTCTTCAATCAAAACCTGAAAAGTAATCAAAAAATGGTCTGAGAGTATGGGGTTCTGAGGGAGAACATTTAGGTCACTGACTTCTATCCCATATGTTAAGACCAGATCCAGGGTGTGCTTGTGACTATGAGTGGATTCATCAACATTTTGAGTGAAACCGATGCTATCTAATACTGCAATAAACGCATTACTCAAACTGTCACCAGAATCATCCACATGGATGTTAAAGTCACCTATTATAAGGATCTTGTTATGAGCCAATACTATATTGCTTAAAAACTCTGAGAACTCAGTTAAAAAGTCAGAGTAAGGACCAGGAGGTCGATACACAATAATTAATAGCACAGCTTTTTGATTCTTCCAATTTGGACAAGTAAGCGTTAGTATTAAACTTTCAAGGGAGTTGAATTTAACATTAGTTTTGGGTTTAAGAAGAAGACTGGAGTGCGATATCACTGCCACACCTCCACCTCGACCTGTTGATCTAGGTGTTTGGAAAATAACATAGGTTGGAGGGGTACATTCATTGAGCCTCACATAGTCATCTTGCTGAAGTCAAGTTTCTGTTAGAGCAAGGAGATCAATGTTATTGTCACCGATAAGGTCATTAACTAACAGAGATTTAGTGTAAATTGCTCTAATGTTTAGTAGACCACATTTTATGTATTTCCTACTGGAAAAGTTAATCTGTCTCGTACAGGTGTTAAGCTTTTTACCCATTGACTTTTTTTTAATGCTTTGAGCACTATGGACAGACACAGTCTCTGTTTGCCTAGGTAAACCTCCATGCTTGACTTGTAAAAATCCGGGAGCAGGATAAGTAACAGGATCAACAAGATCAATAGAGGAGCGTTCTATATGACTGCTCTGCGCCGGGGGCTCATAGCTGGATTGTCAATTTATAGTACTAAGCCGATCACCCATATTGTGAGCTAAGAGGGCTGCACCATCCAAAGTTGGGTGGATGCCGTCCCTGCGGATGAGCCCAGGCTTTCCCCAGAAGGTTCACCAGTTGTTTAGAAAAAATAACTCTGTTTTCCTCACTCCATCTGGACAACCAGCGATTGAATGATGAAAGTCGGCTATACATTACATCATTGACCAAATTGGGCAGGGGACCAGAGAATATTACGGTATCAGACATCGACTTAGCCAATTCACACACCGAGGTTACTTCTACAATTCTACAATTCTACAATTTCATTTAGCAGACGCTTTTGTCCAAAGCGACGTACAACACAAGCAAGAATACAGACATAAGAAAGAAAGAAACCATTAGTAAATGCTTCAATTGCTTCAAGTGCGATTGGTCAAGGGAGTTGCCATCAAGTTGCAGAAGAGGAGCCACTAACCCCCCCGCCTTTTTTTTGTGTGTGTGTGTGTGTGTGTGTGTGTGTGTGTGTGTGTGTGTGTGTGTGTGTGTGTGTGTGTGTGTGTGTGTGTGTGTGTGTCAACTTAGTCAGTGGCACATAAGTGCTGGGTTTTAGAACACCTGACCAATCCTTACCCGAACATGGGGTCGGATTAAGACCCTAGGTGTTCTCTGAACAGTTGAGTCTTCAATTAATAATAAATAATAATGCATTGGTTTTATATAGCGCTTTTCAGGACACTCAAAGATGCTTTACATTGCATTGCATTATTCATTCACACCATAGTGGGTGGTGGTAAGCTACTACTGTAGCCACAGCTGCCCTGGGGCAGACTGACAGAAGCAAGGCTGCCAATCTGTGCCATCGGCCCCTCCGACCACTACCAATTGTCTCTTGAAAGTAGAAAGACGGAACGCAGCGAGTTAGGAAGTTCATTCCACCATTTGGGAACAACAGAGGAGAAGAGTCTGGCAAGAGATTTAGAGCCGTGCTGGGCTGGAAGCACCAGACGTCTCTCACATGCAGAGCGAAGAGGGTGTGAAGGAGAGTAGACCTGGATCAGGGAATCCAGGCAGGCCGGAGCCGTTCTTGTAAGCGTTTTGTACGCCAGGAGGAGAGATTTGAATATGATCCTGGCTGCAACTGGAAGCCAATGAAGGGAGATCAACAGAGGAGTGACATGAGCTCTTTTGGGCTGGTTGAAGACCAGACGTGCTGTTGCATTCTGGATCCAGTGGTGGATTTAACAAATTTGGGGCCCAAGGCAAAGGCAGGAATGGGGCCCTCTCAAATGAGAATACAACACACACGCCATTTTGATACTCACTAGTTGCTCATCTCCACACTTCGACAACTGACCCTCCCGAACAGGTGTTGACGTCGCCGTTACACTTGCTGGTTGTTGTGGAAATTGTATTTTGTTTTGATTCATACTAAGTTTGAACATGATAAATACCATGAACAGTAAAGCCTCAGTTGCAACTTATGTCTCATTAAAACCATCTGCACATGATGGGCGTAAGTTTAGGTGGGGGGGTGGGGGGGTGGGGGGTGGGGGGGGACTCACACAAATCCTTCACATGTAGCTATTGTAACCCCGGTTATTTTCAGTAGTAATTAACATTCCGACGCTCCTGAACACACCATCCGCTGATTGCAGAGACACACACAGACGTTCACGAGGATTAAAAAAATAAAAACAACGTGTGGCTGCTCTAAATGTGCTTTGTTCCATTGGAACAGTTACTTGGGGCCGACTTGGCTTGGGGCCGGCGAGGTCAGGGATAACTTGGCTTGGGGCCGTGGTGGGTTGCTGCTGCGAGCTGCTGCCATGGTGAAGTATGTCGTCCCTTTGGGGCATTTTGAGAGCAGCTTTCTGCTTTCCTCCTTTATCCTCCTTTTTTCAGCACCGCTGGGGTAGCTTCTTTTCATCGTCTTTTTCTTTTCTGTTCTTTTCTCTTCTCTGCTCTTCTCTTGTCTTCACGCCGTTTGTTTTCGTATGTTTTGCTGCTGTCTTCCTGGATCCTCTCCGCACATGCGCAGTGAGATGGACTGATCCAATGTCGTGGAGACTGAAGGGGGGGCCCGAGACACACATAATACAATAAGCATTCTGCTGGCATTTTAGGGATAGGATTTCAATCAAAACATAATTAATGTGTACAAATAAGTAATAACTGTATTAACCATAAGTGTATGAGGAGTTTTATGGGGCCCCCAGGAACTTGGGACCCTAGGCAACTGCCTAGTTTCGCCTAATGGTAAGTCCGTCCTTGTCTGGATCATCTGTAGAGGTTTGACTGTACATGCAGGGAGACCTGCCAGAAGAGAGTTGCAGTAGTCAATGCGTGATATCATGAGAGCCTGAATCAGAAGCTGTGTGGCCTGTTGGGTCAGGAAGGGTCTGATCTTCCTGATGTTGTAGAGGGCATAACGACAAGACCGAGAAACTGAGGCCACGTGAACCTTTAAGGTCAGCTGGTCATCAATCATGACACCCAGGTTTCTGGTTGAGTTAGTGGGCACAAGTAGGCTCGAGTAAAGTTGGACACTGATCTGAGGCTGGACAGATGGACAAGCTGGAAAGACCATGAGTTCAGTCTTAGACAGATTTAGCTGAAGGTGGCGTTCCTTCATCCAGGTGGAGATATCAGCCAGACATGTTGATATCCGAGCTGAGACTGTGGTGTCGTCAGGTGGAAAAGAGAGGAAGAGCTGAGTGTCATCAGCATAACAGTGGTAGGAGAAGCCATGGGAGCGAATCACTGCACCAAGTGAAGTGGTGTACAGAGAGAAGAGTAAGGGGCCAAGCACCGACCCCTGAGGGACCCCTGTTGATAGGCCATGTGACCTTGACACCTCCCCTCGCCATGACACTCTGAAAGATCTGCCTGTGAGGTAGGACTTGAACCACAACAGGACGGAACCTGAGATGCCGAGGTCAGAGAGTGTGGAGAGGAGGATTTGATGGTTCACGGTGTCAAAGGCAGCAGACAAGTCCAGCAGCAGTAGGACAGAGGACTGACCAGCAGCTCTTGCCAGCCGCAGAGATTCTGTGACTGAAAGGAGTGCAGTCTCGGTGGAGTGGTCGCATCTGAAGCCTGACTGAAAGGGTCAAGTAGGTTGTTGTTCCGCAGGTGTTCAGAGACTTGGTTAAATACTGAGCGCTCCATTATTTTCGACAGGAATGGTAGAAGTGAGACTGGCCTGTAGTTTTCAACCTGGGCTGGGTTGAGATGAGGCTTTTTCAGTAGTGGGGTGACGCGGGCTTGTTTAAAGGTCCCATATTATGCTAAGTTTCAGCAAGTTCCAATGGGTCTCAGAGGTCCAATACCAGTCTATTTGATGTTTTTTGCCTAAAAATCCAGTTTTTTCCTGGACTTCAGCCAGCCTGAAGTCCCCTCTCCTGAGCTCTGCTGAGAACAGGCTGTTTCTGGTCTGTAGCTTTACATTCTAATGAGCTTCTCTGACCACGCCTCCTCCACACCATATATGGGAGAGGGCATGGCTCTCGCTCTGGTATCACGCTGTAATGTTGACACACGCAGAGCCGGCATGTCTGCTACGAACTCTGTGGTTCAGCCGTACCAATTTGAGCCAGAGTCTGACCCAGAAGGAGAGGCCCCTGAAGAAATTCAAACTCTGCGGCTGCAGCAGGACGTTTCTGAATGGTAAGTTCTCGATAGTATGTGTCCCTGATATTTTTCTTTTTACTTTTTTTGTGTGTGTTGTTGCACAGTAACTTATGCAGCTAGGTTACGTTAGCTCCTGCTAACGGTTACATCTCCGCTGTCGTCTCGTTACTTGGAGCTCTTTTGTTTAATGAGCACGATTGTGAAAAGCTGATAGTTATCTCTCATGACTGTATTCTTGCAGATTACGGAGAAAAGGTGTCGTCAGAGGACTGTTACAAGCCTCCGCTGTCTGTTGACAAAGAAGGCCAGAAAAAATCTTGTTTTTCGATGTTTAGAGCAGAGTCGTTTGTCATAACAGTTCCCTGCCATTTCTTTTTCACATTATATACTAATTCAGCGTAAATATGACTGTATCAATAATCTTTTAGTCAGTTTTCATAATTGGAGTCGGTGTACAGTGTTCTGGAAGCTACACTGTTCTCCATGTCCACATTAGTCACATGCTATAAATTAGATATTTCTTGCACCTGAAGTGGCTATTAAGCTAAGGATACTTCTGATCCACCTTTGCTTGTCCACTCATTTTTTGTTGAAATGTTCACTTTTCTCATTGGATAGGTGCACCTGTGGAAACTGAGCTACCATGCCCACAGAAGCTGAGAATATCTGCTGTTTGTAGATACCACAGGTAGCTTCATCTATACCCAAACTGAAAATAATTTGTCTTGATTAGGCTCCATGTTACATTTACAGTATAAATACAGTACATACATTTACCTTCTGTAACTCCCTGTAGGTCACCAGACGGCTGCGGGAGGTGGAGGAGCAGCCGTCCTGTATGGTGGACCATCCTGGGTTGGAGCCTGTTTGCCTCAGTGTGTACTCTCTTCAGAATGCCTGCCGATTGTATGGTACTGACTATGGTCCTTTACGGCTGAGAGGAATACACCAGTATGTTATGCTTTGTATCTAAATCAAAAATGTAGTCTTACTTTGCTTCAGTGAGCATAATCTTACAATTGTAACAAAACGTGATGAATGTGAATTGATTTTGCTTTTTTTAAAACTGCATATTTCTTCCAAAAGCCGTTGATCTGTGCATCATTCATGTAATCACAGAGTAACTTCTGTAGACAAGCATTTATTGAGAACACACACTTTACATATAACCCATAACATGGGGCCAGCCTATGACTGGCAATGACCTCCTCTGTGTCAGGCCGCTGAACTGTGCAGTCTGGAACGGGGATGGCCAGGACTGCCTCTGTATGATGCCGGATCCTTGAAGATTTCTTCAAAAATGAGGTCCATCATCTCAGCAACATACCCTGTTTTAGAAAAGACATGCACAAAGAAACTGTTGTTTTTGTTTTGTTTTTTTAATTTTACAATGACAGAGTTCTTTCCTAAATACGTCCTGGTGTTTGACATAGTAGCCTGGACACCTGTGAAAAAATACAATTTTTACTAAAGGAAGTCTTTCCATGACACATAAAGACAGTAACACGTTACATTATCGGTGAATAGTATTATAACAGGTGAATGATTACTAACTTCATCAACAGTAAATGAACTACACTTGGCCACAGACCTTTTCTTCTGACATGAGACTGTAGAGTCCTCCAGGACAGCTGTGTGCCTCCAGAACGGGTCTCCACTGGGTCAGTCTGGCATGCAGCATCCCTCAATGCAGGAACATCTGTGGTTGCAGTTGATGTGCTGGCCTGCATACAGGAAACCTGCATCTTCTCAAATACATAGCAACAGCAACAAATACTGCAAAAATGGCATGTGCACAGCTCCATTACTTCCTGGAGTTCTGACAGCACCTTTGTTTACTGTCTTTCATGATAGGATGAACTGATTCATCCAGGTGTGTCTGACCAGTTCATCCTATCATGAAAGACTGGAAATAAAGGTTCTGTCAGAACTTCAGGGAGTAGTGGAGCTGTGCATCTCGACCACTGTATCCCCCCTTTCACTTATTCCCTGTAACTCAACTACTACTACTATCAGGGAACAAAAACTATCGTTAGCATCTTGGTGCTAAGTAAAGGCTAATGCCTGAGGAGGTGTACATTATCACCGTCCGCATCGTCCATACATTATCCCTTACGTATATAATGCTCGTTTTACATGAAATATATGTTCATATGGCAGTGTTTCCTGCAAGGCAAGAAGTTTGGCCGGGGGGGGGTGTCGCCGCTAACGATGCTAACTGCTAATGCTGCTAACACTGCCGTGTTCGACTGTTGGAGAGTTGTTTTTCTTTTTTGTTCTCTGGTGGAAACCCTGATACGTCTTCTCTTCAACGTCCCCTGATATTATTTACCGTTGTGTGTTAAAGTAATATGAGGAGAGGACTCTATGTTAGCAACAGTAGCTTACGTTAGCTGCCATGCTAAAACCACTTTCAACAGGCTATAACACTCGGAAGGACGATATAGTAAAGCAACATATAATGGTAAAACTTACAGCTTCCACGTTTGTAGCTTGGTCACGGACAGTTGGAACCGATCCAGGCTTTAGCTTCAGCTTCTTGGCAAATCCTGATGTAAACTGGCCCTCGTTGTGAAAGCAGTCCGGAGTGAAATGGTGAGCACACACATACAACTTCTTAGGCGTTCTTGCGGGTGCATCTCCCTCGAAAATGAAATTAATCCACTGGGCCCTCAAACCCTCAGACAAAGGAGGCAAAAACAGACTGTGGTGCTGGCTAGTGCAGCCAACAACAGAGCAGCTGCCGGGCTTTGCATGTTCCGTCGCCATGTTTACTGAACCAGCAGCGTTTTCAGGGGTGCTGAATAAACATTAGTGTGGGCGGTGTTATCAACCCCGAGGAGGAGCGCTTTGGGTTTATGACGTCATAAACCAGGGAATTTCAAAACGGAGCATTTGAGCACACATTTTCAGAAAGGTGGAGTGTAGCAGGAGGAGGCCCTCTCCTGGCTTGTAATAATTAACCAATCCCGCCAGGGGGAGCTGTGTATAAAAGAGGGCCATTCTCACTGGTGCAGCCTCTGCCGCTGAGTCTGGAGTAGACCCCGCCCCTGGGCTTTCTCACTTCCTGGTGTGAGCCGTGCGAGCTGTGCTTACCTGTTGGGCTGCGTTTGGGGATCAATTCCCCCTTCATCTGGGTGTCAACTTGCTGCTAGATGAGTGAGTACAGTTCTCCCTCTGGAGGCACAGCCCTACTGTCATGATCAGCTGGCAGTAATCAGCTGTTTGTGTTTAGGTGGCTGTAGGGAGGTTGTAGACTCCCCACCTCTCCTACTGGGCGTGTCAGTTAAATGTTTGTTTGCCAGGTACGCAGTCTAGACACCCTCATATTCTTAGCTGGTTCGTGCAGGTGTATGACTGCCCTTTTTATTGCTTATTAGGAGCGGCTAATCTGCCGTGGCGCCCGCCAGCTGTTTTGTCCTTCCGGGTGGCTTCGAAGTCCAGTGTTGGCACCCGTAAATACGCCTGGACTGCCTCTGCTCCTTGGAAGTCAGCCGTCTGCAGGTTGCTGCACCCCTGTCGACCTGCTGGCTTCCTGACCGAGCTGTTTACACGCTTGGGGGACGCCAGGAATACACAGAAGCGATCCGCTTATTTTATCATCTTTTCTTTTGATTAAGTATATTTGGGTTAGGTGTTGGTATATTTTGTTGTTCTTTTGGTTATTGTCCATCCATCCATCCATCCATCTTCAGCCGCTTATCCGGGGCCGGGTCGCGGGGGCAGCAGTCTCAGCAGGGATGCCCAGACTTCCCTGTCCCCAGACACTTCCTCCAGCTCTTCCGGGAGGATCCCAAGGCGTTCCCAGGCCAGCCGAGAGACATAGTCTCTCCAGCGTGTCCTGGGTCTTCCCCGGGGTCTCCTCCCGGTGGGACATGCCCGGAAAACCTCCCCAGGGAGGCGTCCAGGAGGCATCCTGAACAGATGCCCGAGCCACCTCAGCTGGCCCCTCTCGATGTGGAGGAGAAGCGGCTCTACTCCGAGCTCCTCCCTGGTGACTGAGCTCCTCACCCTATCTCTAAGGGAGCGCCCAGCCACCCTACGGAGGAAGCTCATTTCGGCCGCTTGTATCCGGGATCTTGTCCTTTCGGTCATGACCCAAAGCTCATGACCATAGGTGAGGGTGGGAACGTAGATTGACCGGTAAATTGAGAGCTTCGCCTTTCGGCTCAGCTCCTTCTTCACCACGACGGACCGATACAACGACTGCATCACGGCAGCCGCTGCACCGATCCGCCTGTCAATCTCACGCTCCATCCGTCCCCCACTCGTGAACAAGACCCCAAGATACTTAAACTCCTCCACCTGGGCTAGGGTCTCTCTACCTACCTGGAGAGGGCAAGCCACCTTGTTCCGGTCGAGGACCATGGCCTCGGATTTGGAGGTGCTGATCCTCATTCCTGTCGCTTCACACTCGGCTGCGAACCGCCCCAGTGCATGCTGTAGGTCCTGGTTCGATGAAGCCAACAGGACAACATCATCTGCAAAAAGCAGAGATGAAATCCTGTGGTCCCCGAACCGGACCCCCTCCGGCCCCTGGCTGCACCTAGAAATTCTGTCCATAAAAATGATGAACAGAACCGGTGACAAAGGGCAGCCCTGCCGGAGTCCAACATGCACCGGGAACAGGTCCGACTTACTGCCGGCAATGCGGACCAGACTCCTACTCCGGTCATACAAAGAACGGACGGCCCTTAACAGGGGGCCCCGGACTCCGTATTCCCGGAGCACCCCCCACAAGACACCACGAGGGACACGGTCGAATGCCTTCTCCAAGTCCACAAAACACATGTGGACTGGTTGGGCAAACTCCCATGAACCCTCGAGCACCCTATGGAGGGTATAGAGCTGGTCCACTGTTCCACGACCAGGACGAAAACCGCATTGTTCCTCCTGAATCCGAGGTTCGACTATCGGTCGGATCCTCCTCTCCAGTACCCTGGAATAGACTTTCCCGGGGAGGCTGAGGAGTGTGATCCCCCTATAGTTGGAGCACACCCTCCGGTCCCCCTTTTTAAACAGGGGGACCACCACCCCGGTCTGCCAATCCAGAGGCACTGTCCCCGACTGCCACGCGATGTTGCAGAGACGTGTCAACCAAGACAGTCCCTGCACATCCAGAGACTTGAGGTACTCAGGGCGAATCTCATCCACCCCCGGTGCCTTGCCACCGAGAAGCTTACCAACCACCTCGGTGACTTCAGCTTGGGTGATGGACGAGTCCACCTCTGAGACCTCAGCCTCTGCTTCCTCCACGGAAGACGTGGCGACGGGATTGAGGAGGTCCTCAAAGTATTCCTTCCACCGTCCTGTGATATCCCCAGTTGAGGTCAGCAACTCCCCACCTCCACTGTAAACAGTGTTGGCGGAGACCTGCTTTCCCCTCCTGAGGCGCCGGACGGTTTGCCAGAATTTCTTCGAGGCTGACCGATAGTCCTCCTCCATGGCCTCCCCGAACTCCTCCCAGACCCGAGTTTTTGCCTCCACAACCGCTCGGGCTGCAGTTCGCTTGGCCTGCCGGTACCCGTCAGCTGCTTCGGGAGTCCCATGAGCCAGCAAGGCTCGATAGGACTCCTTCTTCAGCTTGACGGCAGCCCTCACCTCCGGTGTCCACCACCGGGTTCGGGGGTTGCCACCACGACAGGCACCAGAGACCTTACGACCACAGCTCCGGGCAGCTGCTTCGACAATGGAGGTGGAGAACATGGTCCACTCGGACTCAATGTCTCCAACCTCCCTCGGGACATGAGAGAAGCTCTCCCGGAGGTGGGAGTTGAAAACCATGCTGACAGAGGGTTCCACCAGACGTTCCCAACAGACCCTCACAACACGTTTGGGTCTGCCAAGTCTGTCCGGTTTTCTCCTCCGCCAGCGAATCCAACTCACCACCAGGTGGTGATCGGTCGACAGCTCTGCTCCTCTCTTCGCCCGAGTGTCCAAAACACGCGGTCGAAGGTCAGATGACACGACAACAAAGTCGATCATCGACCTCCGCCCTAGGGTGTCCTGGTGCCAAGTGCACTTATGGACACCCCTGTGCTCGAACATGGTGTTCGTTATGGACAAACTGTGACTAGCACAGAAGTCCAATAACAGAACACCACTCGGGTTCGGATCAGAGAGGCCATGCGATCCAATCACCCCCTTCCAGGTCTCACTGTCGCTGCCCACGTGGGCGTTGAAGTCCCCCAGTAGAACAATGGAGTCCCCAGTCGGAGCACTGTCTAGCACCCCTCCCAGGGACTCCAAGAAGGCCGGGTACTCTGCACTGCTGTTCGGCCCATAAGCCGAAACAACAGTGAGGCACCTATCCCCGACCCGAAGGCGCAAGGATACGACCCTCTCGTTCACTGGGGTGAACTCCAACACATGGCGGCTGAGCTGCGGGGCTATAAGCAAACCCACACCAGCCCGCCGCCTCTCACCGCGGGCAACGCCAGAGAAGTGGAGAGTCCAGCCCTTCTCGAGAGGTTGGGTTCCAGAGCCCAGGCTATGTGTGGAGGTGAGCCCGACTATATCTAGCCGGTATCTCTCAACCTCTCTTACAAGCTCGGGCTCCTTCCCCCCCAACGAGGTGACATTCCATGTCCCTAGAGCTAGTCTCTGTGTCTGAGGATCGGGTCGCCGGGCACCCTGCCGTCGGCTGCCACCCAATCCACATTGCACCTTTTGGTTATTGTTTCTTTATTTAATTGTGTGTTCATTCTTTGTTATTTTCCATTTACCTTTGTTTTTGTTTGGGGTGTGGCAGTTACAGGTTTGCATTTATTTATTTTACTTGTGAGTCGTGGCTGCCCTCCCACTGGTGTTTAGTTCATTCAGTTAATTCTTTTTTTTTGTTTGTTTGAATGCATGAATGTGAGGGAAAAACCCTTTTTAACCCCCCTTGTCTTTTTCCCTCCCTTCCAGAAGCTGAGCACGACGGTGGCGGCATCGGTGTCCCTGGGTGGTGGGTCTCCCTCCTGTGTGATGTGCTGTGCACCCTTTTTTGTTTGTGTGTTCACCTTTATTTTCAGCGAGTGAGAGTGTCCACGTGTGTCTGGGGTGATCCCTCCGAGGCCTTCATTCCCCCTACTACCCGTGTCCCTCCGGTAAGCCTCAGCTCCTGGTTGGGCTCCCCCTCTTCCCCTTCTTTTAGAGGAGTGAATGTGTGTTTTTTTGAAGTTTTCTATTTAATAAAGATTTTCTGTTAGCCAGAACCCACGTCTCCTGCTTCTTAAGCCTCGAACCTGAGTGTCCTCACTTTTAGTTATTTCCTTGGGTGCAACTCCCAAGGTGGCGTTGTCTGGCTTCCGTTAATCTGACTCATCTCGCCACAGGAGCAAGCAAGAGAAGGAGAGAATAGATTTTTCTCATTTTGGGAGGGTTTGTGCACAGGCTCAGGACGCATATTACTGTTACAAAACCATTGTAAAGTGGATTTTGCATAATATGGGACTTTTAAAAATAACAGGAAAAATGCTGGTTTCCAGGGAGGAACTGACAATGTGCGTGACTGCAGGTTTGATTATGGGCAAGATGGTCTGCAGGATGCTGGTGGGTTTTGGATCGAGAAGACATGTTGTCGGTTTTGAGCTCAGAAGAAGTCTGGAGACCTCATCCTCACTCAGAGGAGCAAACGAGCAGAGAGAAAGCGCAGTAGTGGGTTTGAGCTGACTGGGCTGGTCAGGCTCAGAGAACTGGTTGCTGATTGAAGCCACCTTTTCAGTGAAAAAGGAGGCGAACATATCAGGAGTCAGCTCAGTGGACGACTGAGCAGCTGGAGGAGAAAGCAGGGAGTGGAACGCCATAAACATTTTTCTGGAATCAGAAGCTGCACAGATCTTGTTCTGATAAAAAGCTTTCTTTGCGGGCTGCAAGTGGGAGGTAAAGGAAGCAAGTTTCTGTTTGTATGAGGACAAATCAGCGGGCTCTTGGGATTTGCACCACTTTCTTTCTGCTGCCCTGAGTCCAGGTCTTTGTTCTCTCAGAACTTCTGAGAGCCATGGACTTGGTTGTTTTTTCTTGGCTGGTTTCGACACCCGGGGGCAGAGTTTGTCCAAAGAGGACGCCAGAGAGGAACAGAGTGTTTCTGTAGCCTCCTTAACAGGAAGCGATGAGAAGTGAGAGTAGTCCGGCAGGACAGAGCTCACCTCCTCAGACAGCTGAGCTGCTGTGAGGGACTTCAGGTTTCTGCGGAAGGAGACCATCTGTGTCGGTGTCTGCAATGGCAGAAAGGCAGCCGCAAATTTTACCAAGAAATGGTCAGATAGGTGTAGTGGAGTAACCGTCACCTCTGCTATGGAGCAGTTACGAGTCAGCACCAAGTCAAGGATTTTGCCAGCTTTGTGGGTGGGAGGAGACGGAGCCAGTACAAGTGCAAAGGAAGCCATCAGTGCCAAAAAGTCCTGTGCCTGGGGTTTGTCAACGTGAATGTTCATGTCTCCCATGACAATCAGTGATGCGCCATCATCAGGGATGTCAGAGAGTAACATGTCCATTTCAGAGACAAAGCCATCCAGATTACCCCCTGGTGGGCGGTACACAACCAGAATATATGCTTTGATGGGAGTAGTGACCATTAAAGCATGATATTCAAACGTTGTGTTGTTGTTCGATGGGCGCAGTGAGGAGAAGGACCAGTTGTCCGGAATGAGAACGCCAGCACCACCTCCTCTGCCAGTAGAGCGAGGGGTGTGGCTTAGTGCAGCAGACGCAGAGAATGCAGCTGGTGTAGCTGAGTTTTCTGGGCGGATCCATGTCTCAGTCAGGGCTAGGACCTGAATGTCTGAGAGTTTCATCAGAGAACTGATGAATTCTGTCTTATTAACTGTGGACTGACAGTTCCAGAGACCGAAGGTAACTGAGTGTGGGCTGGGACCACTTCCAGAGAGAGCGGACAGGTTGTGTGGATTGCGTTTGCGGAGGACTACGCGTCTTTTCCGGTTGCCAACGATGACTGGGATACGTAAGAAACACATTGTGCGTTAGACTGTGACAGACAGACCTTAGTGAAGCCAGTGTCCTTGCTCGGTGGACTCGCGCAGGTAGACTCGCAGGTCTTTACCTTCTGTGGTCTTCACACTATGTGGGCTGACGCTGTGGCTGACGCCAAGCGCAGTCCGTGCTGTGAAGTACCTGAGTCACAGCTGTTTCCAACTTGACCGATTGCGCCCAGCTGACCCGCCCCTGTCTGATGTCACTGGAGCCAGACAATAGAAGGTGTGACCCGCGTCAACGACCTCTCTACTGGGCAGACAGAAACCGAAACTGTAGTACAAGCACCTAACCACCCTCAAACACAGCAACAACAACACAATAAGTAATTCAAACTCACCAAAGCTGGCTCTAACTTCTGAAGTCTAAGATTCAGTGCTTGATTGTAATTTGAGCACCTCTGATTGTCTCCGCCGGGCATCATTACCGCCTGCGTGAATCACGACTCGACGGAATCTCGTACCTTCCTATCTTAAAAGCCTAAGGTTCCCCTCGATGTCCCCCACTCTGGCCCCCGGGTAATGCCTAACTTTCACCGCTGACAGCTTCACGTCTCTAACTATAGAGCTGCCAATTACCAGCATGTCCAGTTCAGCCAGTGTGTCGTCGCTGAGGGGAGAGAACCTATTGCAGACGTGAAGCGGTTCTTGGAGTGCTACGTGGCGGTGCTTAGCACTAGCCTTCCTCCGGACCATCACAAACCGGTCCTGGTCTTGCCCCGGCTGCTCGGGACATGCTGCGGGGCTAGGCTTGCTAACACTCCTCTCATTGCAGGAGCGAGCTGCAAGCCCTGCCGCTACCTCGCTGTAGCGAGCGCTGCGCTGCCCCTCACATCTGCGCAGCCGCTCCTCTAACTTGGTTACCCTGGCCTCCAGCACTGTCAATACACTGCACTTTATGCAAATACCCCTATCGTCAAGGGAGGCAGGGTTCTGACTCAACATACGGCACACTGAGCAGGAAAGAAAAGGAGATAGAGGGGAGGATGCCATAGCAGTCCCGATGGACCAAGCTAGTTAGCACACTAAGCTAGTTAGCACGCCGGTGGCGCTAACGGCAGAAAAGAAATGTAATTCACGAGAGATCACTATTCAATCAGGGGCGTAAATAACCCCGGGGGCGTAAATAACCCCGATTTTTTGATTGCTTCGTGAATTAACAGTAATAGCAAAAGAGAGACAGCAACCACTCCAGTCGCTCGCAAGCTTCACCAACACGGAAAACACTCACCGGAGTGACGTCAGCAGTCCAGCCCCCTCAGATCGCTCACGATCTGTGTGTGAGAGGACATGTGTGTTTTTACAGGTGAGCGTGAAAGTATGTCTGCTGTACACAGTGATTTTCCTGGTACATGTTCGATGGAGTATGAGTAGCGCATCAGTCTCATCCTGAAGCGCTGTATTCTCTGTGGCAGAAGATCCAAAGCTTGAACTCCCAGCAGGCTGAGAAGGGGTTTATGGTTGGTCTCCAAATAAAAATGTTTTCCTAAGAGGAAATCTTGGAACCGTTCACAGGCCCATGTGAGGCCCAGTGCCTCCTTCTCGACTTGTGCATACCATTGCTCAGTTAGTGTGAGTGACCGAGAAGCATAAGCCACAGGCTTCCATTCTTTTTCCCACCTCTGGAGAAGAACACCCCCTAAACCATATGATGATAATCAGCAGAAACTTTGGTGTCTCTGCCTGGGTCTCCACATGGCGAGCACAGGTGGAGAGGAGAGATCTTTCTTTAAAGATGCGAATGCAACTGCCTGGTCCATATCCCAGACCCAGCAGTTCTTCTTTGAGAGAAGGTCACGGAGCGGTTTGTCTTTTTCCGCTAGCTGGGGGATAAGCTTTCCCAGCTGGTTGACCATACCCAGAAAACTCCTCAACTCACTTACATTTGTGGGTGCTGTCATGTCTGTGATGGCCTCTGTCTTTCTTGGGTCGGGACGGATGCCTGCGGTTGTGATGATATGACCCAGGAAGGCTATCTTGCTCTTCGAGAGTTCACATTTATCCACATTCAATGTGATGCCTGCATTTTGCAGTCTTTGCAGCACAGCATGGAGTCGAGTGTCATGCTCTTCCTGGTCCCGCCTCCACACCAACATGTCATCAATATGGCAGACCACACCTTCGAGCCCCTCTGTGACTGCTGCCATCCTGCACTGGAAATGTTCGGGCGCAGAGGCGATGCCGAATGGAAGATGGTTAAAGTCGAACCGGCCAAAGGGTGTTATGAAGCAGGATTACTACTGCAACAACACATCATCAGTAGGGTAAAAGGAACCTGTCTCACGACGGTCTAAACCCAGCTCACGTTCCCTATTAGTGGGAGAACTATCCAACGCTTGGTGAATTCTGCTTCACAATGATAGAAAGAGCTGACATCGAAGGATCAAAAAGCGACGTCGCTATGAACGCTTGGCTGATTCCTGTGTCAGTGGAATTTGCCAGAACCCCATGTTGGCATCCAATTTGCTGAACACTTCCGCTCCTGTAAGCGTTCCCAGGCTCTGATCCACTGACGGCAGGATGAATTTTTCACGGCACACATACTTATACAAACCCGTCAAATCCACACACAGCCGCACCTTTTTACTGTCCTTTTTAGGCACGAACACCATGCCGGCACACCAATCCGTCGGCTCGTCCACCCGACTGATTACGCCCAGAACTTCCATGCGCTGGAGCTCCTTTTTAACTTCACCCACCAAAGGAAGAGGACTCCTCCTGGGGGTTTTCACTGAATGTGGCACAGCACCTGGTTTGAGCTTCATTGTGTAAGGCTGCTGTAACATTCCTAGCCCGCTGCACAGCTTAGGGTAGTGTCGAGGACGGAGTTTTCTTCCCTCCGGTGCTGGGCTGGGCTCCCCTCCGATTGCTCCTCGTACCCTACAGATTCTTTCTTGGATCCCAAATAGAGTGCAGAAATAAAGAGTCAACAATGCAGATTTCCAACGCTGATTACAATTTATTTGTGAAAAGCCTCTAGACAGAATTCTGGTCCTCTGTGTCCCTATTCTGCCCTCACTGACAGAGTCAGAGCAAAAGGTGATGTCTTATCTAATGTGTGTGTATTTATGAAGTCTTCCGCTCACAGGTGGGGTGATATTTTCATTGTTTTGGGTCACACATCCATGGAGCTGGTTTGGGCTGGTTGGGCCTCTGCTTCTCTCGCACTGATGTGGATAAGGTGTTCCTCCTTTTGTCCCAGCACAGCCGCTCTGCCTGATAAGGAGTTGCTTTTCTGCACAGAGATACTCAAAGATTCCTTGCATGAACATTAGCGTATGTCTGATTAGGCAAGCAAAATTATGATTCACAAGCTGCATTTCTCCATATTAAATAAACAAATAGACAAAGTTTTTTTTCTGTCTATCTGGTTCTAAAATCAATATGTAATTGTTGCAAAGACCAATACAGTGAACAATGTACTTGTGGATGTGGCAGACATACCATTTCTTCAAAATAAAACAGATGACAGTGTTTGATTATATACATATACTCAGTTTTTCTTTCCTCCTAACTCTGTAACTGCATGGACATTAAAGTTCATGTCCGGAGTTTCCGTGCGTTTCCAATGTATGTATCATTTTTTAACAGAGCTTAAATGTGTCAGTCTGGTTCGATACTATAATATAATATTAGGATAAAGCAGTATAAAAATTAATTTATGAGCTCCGCCTTCGTCTCATAGACCCCCATGTTATCCAAAAAAGCGCCGGTCAGCTTCAGCCAATAGATTTCGAGCTTCCGCCTTCATGCTGTCAATCAATGTGTGGAGCAGCCAGAGAGCACAGCCGCTCACCCAGGCAGAGGAGAGTTAGCTATGCAGCAGCCGCCCCGCTTACCTTGGATATATCCATGGTCTGCTGAACATCCACCATAAACAGCTAAACATATAGGGTGCTTGCAGACTCAGAGGCTCTCATTTTCATCCCAGGGTAACGCACGTGCACAAAGGGGCATGGCTTGGTTGCACAGAAAGTAGAGGGAGGGTGTAACCTCAAGACGTTGGATTAAAGAAAACTCTCATTCTTTCAAAACTCTGCACGAGCTTTAAAGTGGCTAGGTTTGCAGCATCAACTTGCCTCCAAGGTAATTTGCGCCCCCCCTAAAAAAATGTCACCAGCCGCCACTGCCGCCAATAGCTCCCAGTTCCCGATATCATAATTACATTCTGCTGGAGAGAGACAACGAGAGTAAAAGGCACAGGGGTGGAGCTTAATATCAGCCTCAGATCGCTGGGAAAGAACAGCTCCCACACCCGAGTCTGAGGCATCCACCTCCACAACAGCCTGGAGGCTGGGATGAGGTTGGACAAGAATGAGTGCCGTAGTGAACCGGGTCTGGAGTTCCTGGAAGGCCTTGGAGGCCTCGGGAGTCCAAACAAATGGCTGAGAAGTGAAAGTGAGAGCAGTGAGAGGAGCAGCGACCTTACTGTAATCCCTGATGAACTGACGGTAAAAGTTAACGAACCCAAGGAAACGTTGGAGCTGCTTCCAATCTCCCAGTTGGGGCCACTCCTGCACAGCTGCCAGCTTGGAGGGATCCATGCGTGTCTCTTCCTGCGAGATGATGGAGCCGAAGAAAGACACAGTGGACTTGTGAAACTCACACTTCTCCGCCTTGACATACAGGTGATTTTTAAGGAGTCGTTCCAGGACCAGACGAACGTGTTGGGTATGTTCCTCAATGCTGCGGGAATAGATCCCCAGACAGCAAGCAGTTATTGAAACTATATTGAATCAATGTTATTTTTTCAACTATAAGTCATTGAATCAACGTTGAAATCTGATGTTGATTCAACATCATGTTGCACCATTTTTTAACATTGAAACAACACTGAATTCTGACCACAGACCAATGGTATTTCTATGGAATTTCAACCATCAGGAACATTGAAACAACGTTGACATTTCTAATCAACTATAAATCAATGTGGTTTCAATTCATTTTAAACAGTAAAAGTGCTGCCTTATCTACAGCCAGGATGTGGAAAGGTAATGAAAACATTTTACTGTATAGTCAAATGATTACAGCAGATGACTTTAAAATACAAAAGAACTTTTATTACAATTTATGCTAATTGATTTTTTAACAAAACAAATGAAAAAGGAACAACTTCAGGTGTGTGTGTGTGTGTGTGTGTGTGCATTGTCGTGTGTGATGTCCCACCTACCCTCCAACAACTTCTTCAGGAATTCCAGAATTATTTCTACAGCAACCAATGACAAGAACAAGAAGAACAAGAAGAACAAAACAGAAGAACAGTCTTAAGAAGTCGGTTGCATCGGCAACTTAGAGCGTCCAGTCCCCCCTGCCCTATCCGGTGTGTAGCGCAGCCACTTCTGCACCACCTGTGCAAACTCAAATTGTGTGGCTGTTCCTCCCTCCGGAACAAGAGCATCTAAACAGAAAAGAGAAAGAAAATGCAAAGTTAGCCGCTGAAAAAGAAAAGGCGTATGCTATGGCCATTTTGCCATTTTATTTGATTGTTTATGTTCATGTGTCCACCGGACACTGATTGAGTGGCCACCTATGCATGATGTGCCAGGTGGTTTGACAGGTTAGAGCACAAACGGTTTCTGACTGCAACACCAGCACGAAAGTTGTTGAAGTTTTGTGTTTTGTTAGTGGATTTAAGGGACATTTTCTGTGGACATGTGGTAAGCAAATAAGGAAATGGGTAACCATACAGCTACATCCATCCATCCACTCTCTATACACAGCTTTATAACCTCATTAGGGTAGCGGGGAGGGGGGTGCTGGAGCCTATCCCAGCTGACTCGGGTGAAGGCAGGGGACGCCCTGGACAGGTCGCCAGTCTGTCGCAGGGCTCCATATACAGACACACAATCACTCTCACATTCACGCCTATGGGCAATTTAGAATAATCAATTAACCTCAGCATATTTTTGGACTGTGGGAGGAAGCCGGAATACCCGGAGAAAACTATGCACAGGGAGAACATTCAAACTCCATGCAGAAAGATCCCAGGCCCACCCCGGGATTGAACCGGGATCTTCTTGCTGCAAGGCTAACCACTACGCCACTGTGCAGCCCCATACCGCTACAGAGTTCCACTAATACAGTACTGCAAGTCACTGCGGTCACGTCAGCCGTCTCTCGTTTTGGGATGGTCAAGCCAGCCGCTCCAACATCTTAAGTGCGACACTTCGGTGAGTAGTGCGTCAAATGTCCTTTCATGATTTTTTTAAAATCATCTCACTCTTTCTATTTTAATTTTCTGATCGTGCAGAGGCTCGATCTCATGGCTCATTTAAATATGATTTGCCTACGTGAATGAAGCCGTAGTTAGGGAGGGGTCAGGTACTCCAACATCTGCGCTCAATTCCACGTTGATTGGGATGTACACGTGCTTGAATTCATGCGTGCACACAGATTCATACATCCGGATTTTTTTTGTGCAAACAACATTTTCTGGATTTGATCGTACGCCATGTTTTAGCAGGACATCCATGCAAGTCTTTGAGGCCCCTGGGCAGTGAAGATGTTGGAGCGGTTGGCTTGACCATGCGAAAACGAGAGACGGCTGACATGACCACAGTTGCAAATCGTCGCAGCGCGTTTGTCACATAAGCCCGTCAGTAGCATATCACTGGGCTGAGCTACAGCGTAATTTTTGTTTCTTGAGATTCATTTAATTAATATTCCTATTTTCAAATATGCTCGAGTTTATAGGCCCCAGGCATTACATATTTGTTAGAGAACTGTTGCTGCTGATAGGCTAAAGCGATTGAATAATCTACAGTACTCACCAAACATGCACTTGGAGAGAGCCAGCTCTCTGAAAGGGCGCTTCTGTTTGGATGGATCCTTGTTTTTTTTCCCAGCCCAGTTGATTTCAGAAGCTAGCTCATTTGTGAGGGTCCATGCCAGCATCCTCCGGATTTTGAGCTCCGCAGTGGTCCCTTCAATTTTGGCAAGCAGTACAGTCTATCAGAACAAAAGGTATGTATTACACAAACAAGAAGTATTAAAAAAACAAGTGTCATTTCAGTGAATGTGATTGTGTTGGCATTGCGAGTAATTCCTTTTTTTTCTTTAATGTGGAATCAATACGTTTGAGAGTAAATACCAATTCAAATAGGCCTAATTATTAATATAAAAAAACTGTCATGATTGAAGATATGTACATGTATTTTATTACTTTCATTGTTTTAATTGTGGATCACTTGAGTTTTCCATTACTTAAAATGTGGATATAAACCTACCATTGCTCCCTGCACTGTATTAAAAAAAAAATTGGTTGAATTGATTATTCATAGGGTGAAGCGTTTCACGAAATGTTTTGAGTTGACTCAGTTACTATTTAAAAACATTGACTGAACAAAAAACTCTTTGTTGGCTATTAATTCAGCCAATTGCTTAATAATCGTTGACAGAACGAATGACTGTTGGCTTATTAATTGAGCCAATTGAAACAAATGAGTTGACACCATGTCATATTCCACATCATGTGCTCACTCAACTAGGACTTATTAGTCATTACAACTATAAAGTAATAATTGAGTGAATAACATAATAATGACTGCATGAATTAATATTTAAATGATATATACTCAACATAAAATATAGCCTAATTAAAGACTAATAAAGACAAATTTACTTTAAATTTTTATTCTGTGTACAAAACATTTAAATTCAAAAAAATTACACAACATTTGAAAAGAGTGCAAAACAGAGCAACACCAATAGCTGACAGTATAAGCTGTAAAGGAAAGTCTGGGGTTCAAGGCTCGTAAGGAGGTAGCAATGGCGCAGCTTCCAGGCCTCCCGGAGGCCCCACAATCTCCAGGATACCCATTGGCACGGGGCTTGAGGCTTCGTACACACCATCTGGCTATAGAAAAGCTCGGTTTTCTCCCCCAGGTAATACTGCAGCCCTTTGACAGTCACCACCCTCCGATGTTAAACGATCTCTGTGGTCTGGATACACAGGACAAGTCAAGTCACATGCATATTGTTCATACATGTACATTATACAGCATATTTCATACAAGACGTGTAAACTCAAAGTGCTTAAACATGAAAACAAAGTAAACAGTTCTAAATTAAAACAAAAAACAACAATGTAATGCTGTCACTGTACAATTTTTTACAATGTCGACTCTTTCAGACATAGTGTGGGAATGGAGTGGGCAGGCAGCTCATTTCACATCTAGAATCTAAAGGCTGATTCATTGTAACTGCATACATACATCTACTGTATGTACAGTGTACTGAAAACAGCTTCTACTGAAAATAGCAGACTGACAAGCTCACGATGTGACATTGTGAGCTTGTCGATCAGCTATTCTCAGCAGAAGCTTTACCCACAATAACAGAAAACACTATTTTCAATCGTGAGGGACTCCGGACACCCAGTAGGGTTTAAGTGATGAAGACACATTTGTCCGTTATTTTCCATCTTACCTGCTCGTCTCGGTACTCCAACAGACTCCTTAGTGTCACTTGAGTGGGGTGGTGAGCTACGGTGCGGAGCTCTGGTGTGCTCATCCAAGGAGGGGAAGAACGTTTCCATCAATTCTTTTCCTGTTACTCTTCTGAATTCTGCATGTACCTGCAAAACAATTAGATAATGAAGAGACAACTTGTGAATGTACAACCTGTAGACAGATCATAGCAAAAACCACAGATGTAGCATCACGTCACTTGCTCAGGACAGATCAGAGTGACCATCTTCAATACCAGGCTTAAAGGGCCATTCCACCTTTGAGGCATCAGACCCTTTATTTAATGTTAGGGTATAAGAAACATGGCCCTGGTGTTGTTTTTGTGTTTATTCTGTGTTTCTAGAAATATTAGTCTAACTTCCTCTTGACAAAATCATTACATCTGATTTCTCTTCCCACCTACAGTTAGTTCCACCCCTCTCCAGTGCATATGGTTGTCTCAGTTGTGTGACATTTTATGTGGAAGGAACAAAGTAAAACATACACAAACTTACCTGACCCAACAGGAATAGGGCTGGCCATCTCTGGCTGATTGTGGAGACATGCACATCTTCAGCAACGACCTCCTTTCGTCTGAGGGAGAAGATACATAACTATAGATATGCGACAGATATTTACAGGGTAGTGCAAGTCAATGAGAACAAACTGTGTCAAGCAGAAGAAACTGCCCTGAGTAGAGAGATGCCAAAATAAAAAGTTAAGATGGAAGCCAAAGAACGGCACAGCCAATTTATTTCATGATGTGTTGTGGGCTTGTAGATCTGTTGTTTTCACTAGTTTGGGTCCTGGCAAATGTCATAATTCCCCTTTGGGTCACAGGCAAAAAGGTTTGGGAGCCACTGCTTTAGGAGACTGTGAAATGACCCTTACAAGTTAGGAAAAAGTGTTTTCCTTAAAGGTATAATGGACGATTTTCTCAATAAAGTCGAAGCCAAACGTCTGTTACTCGCTTTTTGAAAAACGCGCATGCGCCAGACCATCCTACCTGCTCTGCTGCTCCGACGAGCGCGCTTGACGGCGTGACGCAAGCATTTCTTCAGCGTGATTGACATGTCAGAGGACCAATAGTTGACGCTCGCATCACGCCATTCATTGGCTAAAACATCGTCCATTATACCGTTATATATTCAAACAACTTTAATGGGACTGGGGTCCATTTAGTTCAATTTGTACTTTGTCAGAGTTAAGGGAACCCAGTGGTTTGACAATGACAGGATTACAGCTACTTCCAGAGCAAGTATTGATATAAATACAAATGCTAGAAAAGCTGACCTTATTAAAGCCTTCAAAGCTAGCTTTCCCGCCTAGACGTTTGCTTCCCGACTGATGGTTAGCTTGCTAGGCTGTTTACCAGGCAAAACCATATTATAAATCTATGCTAGAGGAAGCTGGCCAACGAGCTGACGGCGTTCGTCCGCCAACAGCTGTCGCACAGAGGCGCTGCTATGCCCACGCCGGGGCGAGTGTCAGCTAGCCGGCTAACGGGCGGACGTGCCGCTCGCGGGACAGGAGCTAGGCATCAGCTAGCGGGCGAACGTGCCGCTCGCAGGACCGGAGCTAGCTTTAGCTAAACCCTGCCCCGCGGGTTTAGCTAACGTGCGGACGTGCTGCTCGTGGGGCCTCGGGCGCTGTTAGACGGCTAATGCTGTTAGCTGGCTAAACATTGACCTTATGAATTAGAGGGGTAATATGTAAGTTAGCTGCCCGGCTACCCAAGCTAACTGGCTAGCTAGCAAGCAAAAAATGTTACAGTCCCCCAAGAACAGATTCCACAGAAAAACAAATTTCTTTTGACTCTGGTTTCAGAGATTGACAATGTTAATAAGCAAACGCACAGTGTTGCTTACCTGTCACTCCTCGTCCCTCCGTGAGGCTGTGTCGACAAACTTTGTGGCTTTGCCGTACTTCCTTTGCTCGAAGTTCATTACCGCAAATGACGCCGCCCACATTTGTTCAGTCAACAAATGCACAACTTGTCCAATCCATTCACTCAATTACTGTATGTTAGTTGAGTCAATATCAGCCATTGTGGGCGTTCACCCAACAACAATTTATCACCTGACTCAATATTTTTTATGAATAATTGTACAAACATTTATTAACTGGCTTTCCCAATAACAACACTTGAGCCAATGGTCTATTTCAACTTGCCTTAGCAATCTTCTAATTGAGTCAATGTTTTGGTAATTGGGTTTTTTACGGTGTGGTTGTCCTCTGTTTGCAGAGCGGCCTCTGCTTGGTTTAGTGCCTCTAAATTGCACAATGGCAAGCCGAAGGGCACCCCCGGCTGAGGTCCCACCGGCGCTACAGCCTGGCCACACCTGCAGGACTGGTGGAATTCTCGGAACTCCTGCCGCAGGTCCCTGACTTCTTTGGTCAGCTCACTTACAGAAGTAAGGAGTCTCTGCATCGCCACATCTATTGAAAAAACATATGCACTGTAAGTGTCCACCCCATTGAATTTAGAAATTTCAGTAATATGTAGAAATATTCAAATTTTTTTTTTTTTTTTTTTTACTTTTTTCTTCAGCCTGTATTACAATTTAGCAGTGGTGGGCCGTCAGGGCCTGCAAGGCCATCTCTGCTGGCCTAAAAAGTGTCAGAATTACAGACTGATGTAAATTATATTTTGTCCATAAATAATTAATAAATGATTCCAAACAGTATGTTCCAGTTCCTTTCATAGTTTTCCCGTGGTTGCGCTGCTTCCAGACATGTTTTTTTTTCATATTAAATCATTTCACCAATCAGATTTCAGGCATCATCTGTTGCTAGGGTCAAAGAAATCTGCCCGAGGCCTTCACTGTCCGTTCTGATAGTCCAGTAAAGTAAAGT
Source organism: Salarias fasciatus (assembly GCF_902148845.1). Taxonomy (NCBI): domain Eukaryota; kingdom Metazoa; phylum Chordata; class Actinopteri; order Blenniiformes; family Blenniidae; genus Salarias; species Salarias fasciatus. The sequence continues at coordinate 3,664,478 of NC_043747.1, forward strand.
GAGGCATGCAAACAGACAGTTGCTTCAACCAATCAGATTTCGAGTTGGCGACTCAGCGCCTTCTAGCTAGCTACACTAACAACAGCAGATCCAGACCCTCTGATTTACATTCACCAAGAGATACAGTAGGGGGCGGTATGCACCTAAGTTGTTGGTCGCCACCAGCAATTATTCCAAAGAAGAAGAAGGAGCAGAAGAAGACCTGAAGAGAATTAAAACTTATGCCAGAAATACAACAGGGCAAGCTGGACTTTCAGCCCTGGCTTTGATGGCAAAGGAGAAGGATCTGCTGATGGAACTGAAACGCACGGATAATCTATATGACAGAGCAAATGATCTATTTTTGAGGAAGGAAAGATGGATGGATTTTGTTTACAAATAATCGGGATTTTGGTGAGTAAAATGTTCCGCTTTTCCTAAATAATATTGCTGTTTTATTAAGTGTTGATGCTCATTGTATGTGCACAGATGTAGTAGGAGAATTGTGCACTTCAGCAAAGGCATTTATTCTGGCTGCACAAGTATCTATCTGCTGTGCAACAACCCTTTATATGCATATCTGTTTAATAAGATATTTTTTTATGGACATAAAATAGTTATTGAGGGGTGGATTGATTCAGGCGAATCTGTTCTGAAGGCCTTAGTGTGAAAGGCACGGTCCGCCACTACAATTTAGTGGTTTGGAATCCCATTCATTTTAACTCTCTTATAAACAATCTAACAACAATTTAACTATTTGAATGTGTAATGTAAGTTGAGAGAGAGAAATGCCAGTCATGTCTAGATGTAGAAAAAAATGTTAAAAGATCTGTTTCAGTATTCTCAGTTCTGCAAATCTGCTTTTTCTGCCAACATGACTACACAATACCCAGCTCATATGACAAATTTTGTTCCACAGTGTAAATGTAGTTGAGAAGAAACGCCCTCCAAGGACAGTATTTCACATTAACAATTCTGCTATCTCAGTTCAGTGGTGACATGAGTTGTGGTCCCACATGTGTGATCCCAAATATGTCCTTAATTTTGCCTATAAACTAAAATATTTAGTTTATGTGCAATTTGTCAATTGAACTATTGAAGGTTGGTGGCTTATTGTTAGTGAAAAGCACAGAGGAAAGATGAAATAACATTGTTGCACTTGCCTTTTCAATCAGTCAATCAATGTATTTTTGTATAGCCCAGTATCACAACAACAGTTGCCTCAGAGGCTTCAAGATGTTACATTGGTTGGTAAAAATAAAAACAGTGAATAAGCATAATGGTAATATGTCAATATTCACAGTAACGAGACAAAACGAAGCAACCACCGCCTTAGACCCTCACATCCGGCAAGAAAAAACTCCAAAAACCCAGTGGGAAAAGAAGAAATCTTGGGGAGAACCACAGTATGGAGGGATCCCACTCCCAGGGACAGACAGCTTTGGCAACAGCTAGCATGAGACAATAAGAAGTAAGGCCTAGGACTATGTTGAGTACAGTCCGTTGGACGGTCCAGCACAGGAACTACGGATCCCAGAAGTAAGGCCTGCTGTGCATTGTCCCTTGAATCAGTAACTAATATGAGGATAGAAAGCAGACCATTTGACAGGGTTTTTAGCACGTTTGAATTTTAAAGTTTCCAAAATTGTGATAATTAAATGTTTGTTTTTAAATTTACCTGCAGGAAATGACTCTTGTGGGAGTTGCATTCCGGTTGGTGAGGCCAGCAAACTTTGGCTTTGGAACTCTTCCATGAAGGTGCCAGAGACAGAACTCTTCTGAAAGAGGTCCTCAGAGACACAACCAAATTGGAGGGTCTCATATGTTTAGTGGGATGATGAGGCTAGATTTGATTGGATGGTTGGAGGTGAGGAGATGATACGAGATGATAATCAGATTCTTAATGCTCTGACAATCATGCATTATACACACGTGCACACACACTGACACACGCACACACATTTACCTGGATACGGCATTCTGGGGGCTTGTGGGAGTCTTTCCTGGGTTTCACCACTGTCAGATTCTGAATGATATCTGGGATTCGACCTGTAAGACCACAAAGGAGAAATCATTTTGATTATGTACTTGAAGTGAAGTTTGTTTTCTATTTTGATCTGTAAGAGAAATGAAAAAGCAAACATTATTGTTGCTAAACATTTATTGCCAGAATGTGTACCTGTATCCACCCCCCCCCCCCCCCCCCCCCCAAAAAAAAAATAAATAAATTTATCTTGGTGGAGGATTGGGGGGTGGGGGGGTTGTCTGTTTTTCCAGATTTGCTCTCTTCTCACTCTTTCCACCTCCTTACCAACAGCCTCCAACGTCATCTGCCATGCCTTATCTGCCTGAGCTCACCCATGTCAATATTCTCTGTCTGTTTGAATGCTGGATGATTTGTTTAATTAAAAATATAAATTCTTTCAATTCTTTCATGATTCTTTTGAAATTGCAGTCACAGCATTCACACCCATATTCCACAGGAATTGCAAGTTTCTATGTTAATGTTGGTCTATATACAGGGGTGCACATATATTTTTGTCTGGTTCTCAGGGGAGAACCTTGGGTTGTTGCTTGGTCCTCACATTTTTAAATATATTTTTTTTCCCATGCCTACCTGCAGGAAGAACAAAATAGAGGGATGCATGGACAATGTTACATAGCCTGCTTTAATTTCAACTGAAAATGAAGAGAAGCAGAAATAAAAGTGCTCGTACAATATCTGCTTTTTGTCACTTAAACCAGCGGTTTTCAAAGTGTGAGGCGTGCCTTCCCTGGGGCGCGCCAGAGAGCTTCAGAAGACGTGCAGCGAGCTTTTAGTCCTTGTGCGGCTGCCATACCCCCGGCGCGGGAGTGTAGACGAAACAGAGCAGTCCAAGGCATAGATAGACAGGCATAGATCTGATAAAATTATGGATCATTATGGGACGCGCACGTGGAGGTGCGTCAAATTCTGGATTATTTGCTTATTTCAAGACATGTTTTGGACAAAATGCGATACTTTCTAGCTTTGCCTGGATGCATACGTTTGGACTGTGGCCGTTTATGCTGGATTATTTTCATCTGTGATTAGTTTTGAGCCTTCAAAGGTGAGTTGCGCTGTTTATTTTCTGTTTGTTAGACAAATGTGTTTATATGACCCGCTGTGGTAATCACATCTGAAAGTGGTTTATACCGACGGATTCATGATAATTTAAGCTTTCTAACGATACATAGTGTGTCTGTGGAATTTGCAAAATGCGTCTGCACATTTGATAAATGCATCTGTAGATGTTTAGCTGCCGCGGGCGGGCCTGCTTGTTAAGAAGGGGTTTTTAACAGTGAGACCGTTACATCGGGTAGTGACAGTGGCTACTCCACACACACCAACACACGTGCACACAAATAGCTAGCAAGATCAAGCAAAGATTTCAGACGGAGCCAGATATGCTAGTGAACATGGAACAAGCTAAGCTCATCAGAGCACCACAAGTGATGTTGGATTTAAGGCAGCTGTGCCAGCAGCCATTCGGGCCGGTCCCGAATGGGGAGTGGGACCAGGTCCCCCGAATGCCCCGCTGCCAAGTCGGAGTCCCAATGGGCGGAGGGGGCAACCGACAGCTGCCGGTGGACTGTTACAGGCACAGAATCTCTGTACTCCTACAGTTTGCCTCGCATCGCAGTTTACAAATTAAATAGAAACTGGATCACAGATTTGTTACAATAACCTCGCCGTAATTTCCCAGATTTTTGACAATAGATGGAAGAATGTCTGCTTACCTGGTGCTTTGGCTTCAGTGTCCAGGCGATGATCTCCCGGTCAACAATCTATTTTTCGATCATATTTCCCGGGCAAGCTTATTTTTTCCCGGTCAACCATAAATCGATGGTTTTTCAATCAATGTATTTTCGAGGTCAACCATTCTTCAACTGTTTATCAACACTGGTGTCATCGCCAGATGTATGCTAAATCAACCACAGTCGGCGATCATAAATCAACGTTGTTTCAATGTCATAGTCATCAACATCAGGTACCATCTATATTGCAATGATGAGTCAATGTTTATTCATGGTTGAAAAATCGATATCAACCATTCTGACGGTTCTGATGAAATATCAATGTTTATTCAATGTCGTCTTGCTGTCTGGGTCAGGACGTCATCCAAGTATATAAACACAAAGCGATCAATGAAATGTCCCAGAACATCATTCATCAGATTCTGGAACACGGCTGGGGCATGAGTTAGTCCAAATGGCAAAACCAAGTATTCGAAGTGACCCAGTGGTGTGTTGAAGGCAGTCTTCCATTCATCTCCCTCCTGGATGCACACCAGATGGTAGGCGTTACAAAGATCCAACTTGGAAAACACCGTGGAGAGGAAGGAAGGCGGAGCTAAGCAGAGGTAACGGTTCTTAACAGTTATGCTTCAGTCCCCTGAAGTCAATGCATGGTCTGAGTGAACCATCCTTCTTACTCACGAAGTCATGCATGTTTTTGGACTATGGGGGGAAACGGCCTCCAGCTGTTCCTCTTCAAGCCGGTAGCTCATTTGGCCCTTTAAATCCATTGAGAATGTTGACAATCAGGAATTTCCACAATTTAGTCCTTTAATTCCAAGATGATGAACGTTATTAATGTGTTGGTGAAGGAGAAGCAGAGCAGCAGTGACTCCAGCAGATTAACACTGATTATAATAGAAAGCATTGTTCCAGAAAATCAACAATATATGAACTCTTACTGATTCTGAGTTAACATTGGACAGTTCAATGAAACTGTTTCCTCGTCTGATTTACCATTTCCGCTCGCTGTAGCTGACAAGAGAAGAGAGACGTTTCCTGTCTGAGCAGCTGTGGCTGAATAACAACACACCTTCTCAGAGAAAGGCCGAGAAATTCATCTTTAAAGGTTAAAACACACAAAATGACAAAAGAGAAGATTTTCTAACCCATGAAAATGAAATAATCAAATAAAAACAACAATACATTTTGAAAGGAAATAAAAACAGAATAGAAATAGAAATTAAGGTACAAAGAAATTAAAAAATATAATTAAAAAAAATAACAAATCTATAAAAGACTCAAGGGATGTGAAAATTGTAATGATGAATTTTAAGTACCATATTGTCCCGAAGACGATATTTTTTTTCCAGAAATGGTATTCTCAAAAATGGGGTTGTGCTATAATCGAGGACTAGAGGGAGCCAGAGTCCCAGTGTGGCTGCTGTTTGTGTTTTTAAGGTTCATTTCAAACAGCATCGAAAATACCTGCCTGTAAGTACTCGGGTATGCTTAGTTGATGTTCAGGATGGAGGTGAAACTTGTGAGTTTGTCACTTTGTTTCAAAGTTTTAACGCAGATGCTAATTCTGTTAGCATGTCAATGGCATTTCCATTAATGGTTAGCATTGAGCTAGCGGCTTTGATTTTAAATACTGACTTGTTTTGTTTTTAGACAGTGATGTATGTTGTGATGCATCTTGTGTATTTGTTCATTTATATTCATATCTGGTTTGTTTCAGTTTTACAGCCTTCAGGAGAAAGTAATAAAAGCTCAGACCAGCTGAAATCTCATGCTTTTTTTCTGAAGAACTGTTCTCTACAGGCCAAACTGAACCCTACATTCACGGAGGGCTGAATTATTAATGTTCATGAAGCTGAATAGAACATGAATTTGATGGTTATAAAGTTAACTATGTCATTAATGCAGTTATTGAACCTTTAAGGCTACTTAATTGTTGCTTATTTTGAGAAAGAGAATATATTTTTATTTAATGCTGCAGTACGCCTAATATTTTTTCTAATCTTAAAGGCGCATTAAGGAGTTTGCACATTTCATGCGAAACAGCGCCCCCTGCAGGCCTTGGGCGTAATGCAGCTTAGTGAAAAACTCCTGCCTGTGGCTCCCGTGCACGGAAGAGGGGAACTCCTTCCTCGCTCGTTTAGTAGCACTCAAGTAAAATTTAAGTTTCTTTTACCTGGTGGAGTCTGTGTGGAGCTGTGGCAGTGCTAGAAGCCAGTCTGTTCTTACTTTCTGGAAGATCTGGCTCAGTTGATGCTCACTAAGCATCTGGCGGAGTAATGGCGGACAAAGCGAAACTTAACAAGCGGGAGCGTGCATTACGTCATTCCTTTCAAATTCTCCCCAAAAAAATGCTGGTGCCGGACCGGCACTGTGACTTTCAAGTGACAATTTAGCGCTGTTAGAGGTTCTGGTAATGAACATGTCAGGGCTCATTGTACACATTATTAAAAATGTGTAACATATTTATGGTGGAAAATAAGTATTTTTAAGGTTGTAAAACTCCTTAATGCACCTTTAAGTCATGTGAAATGTCATCACTGTTGAGAGTTTTTGAGCTTGGAATAATTGTACAATAAAAAAAGTTCTTATTGTATTTAACGTATTTTTATTTTCACAAAATGATATTTGAAAAATAGGGGTCGTCTTATAATCAGAGTCGTCTTATATTCGGGCCAATACGGTATAAAGAAAAAAATCTCATATTATCAAAATTTTGAAAGCTTAAGGTTAAAAACTCCAGAAGAAAAAGAAATACAATTCCAATCAAGAAACATTTAATGTATAAGACAGTAGGGAACAAGAAAAGAGAAAGACAAAAAAAATCACTAAATATTTTGGGAGGCATGGGAACAGAATGTCTTTCTAGAAATTTCGGTAACACTTGAAGCACCTGGTATAACATTATAACACACTTTATAACCCACTATACAGCATAGGATTAGGGTTAGGTGCTGGCATAGTGATCATTTATGAGTGTTTGTAACTATAGCTTCACATGTTATAATGGCATTATAATGCTTTATAAATGTACTTATAATGTGTTACTCTGGGTGTTTCAAGTAAAGTGTTACCGAGATATTTGTGTCACAGCCATTATAACTACCCTAACCAGCTCCTCAATGCCAAAAAAAGCTCCCAAACAAGCCCCCGTTGTGAGTCCACATTTCGTCTGGCCTGGTTTCTGATCTCCTCTGGTGGCAGGTTTTCTGGAGATGACTGCCTGATTTGCTCCTCCTCTCTCTGGGTTTCTCTCTCCACAGCTTGCAGCATGTCGTTGGTGTAGCATTGGCCGTTTCTTTCCACCGTTAGCTTGTCGATGGTCTTCAGTAACTCTTCCCTCTGGAAGTGGTTGCTCCTGTAGTCGTTCTGCAGCGTGTTGTTGTTCCAGTATTTGTTGTCGAAGACGTGGCACCGGCCGCTGCACCTGTTCACCAGGTCTCTCAGCTTTTGAGTCTGTCTGACAAACTCCTCGATTATTATCCCTTCACGTAGCTGGTCGCCGAAGGTGAAGACGACCACGGCGTGTTTCAGAATGTCTTCAGAGAAATATTCACATATTCTGCTGATGACTTCTTGCTCCTGCTCTGAGAATGTCTCAACTTTCAGCACGATGAGAAAGGCGTGAATTCCAGGAGCACACTCTGTAATGCACTTCATGATCTCAGGCTTCAAATCCTCCTCTGACCTTTCTGTATCAAACAAACCAGGCGTGTCGACCAAAGTGATCTTTCTGTCACTGACATCTCTGGTTTCAGATTGACATGTGGTAGTTCCAGAATCAGAAGAATGATGTACAGTGAACAAGTCCTCTCCAAGTATGATGTTGGCGAGGCTGCTTTTCCCACTGCCAGTTTTTCCCAGCAGGACGATCCGCTTTGACTCTAAGGGAGAAAAAAGACTCTGTTCAAGCATATCTGGATCTTTAATCATGTGTTTTATTAAAGCAATTTGAAATGAAGTAAAGGAGTACACCATGTCGTACGAGAAAAGATAAGGAGGAAACAGATAAAGAAACTATTTTTGTGAACGGACAATGTGACGCTATTGGTAGATGCTGGCGGACTAACGACATATCTGGTCTAAAACCATGGATCAATGCTTTACTCCTACATTTTGTTCTGATCTTGTTTACATCAAGTTTCAATTTTCCATTTATTTGTCACAAACAACTTCACAACAGCCCCCATGATAAATAATAGAACAACGACTGCTACGTCGCCTGGTATGGTGCAGAAAGGGCCCCACCCTGGAGTCAGGCTCAGAGGTTGGGGCTCGAATGCGTGCACCTGGTGGCCGGGCCTTTGCCCAACTGGCAGGTCTTAGCCGGAAGGGACGACGCAGGTCCAGCGGACTCACCACCTGCTGAGGGAACTGTAGGGGCCGGATGCAGTGTGGATTGGGTGGCAGCCGGTGACAGGGTGACCCACGACCCGGTCCCCAGACAAAAAGACTGGAGAAGGGCTGGACTCTCCACCTCTCTGGCATTGCCTGCGGTGAGAGTTTGCGGGCTGGTGTGAGTTTGTTTATCACCCCACAGCTCAGCTGCCATGTGTTGAAGCACACCGTTTCAATGTTTCCACCGCCATTGTCGAAGCAGCTGCTCGGAGCTGTGGTAGTAAGGTCTCCAGTGCCACCGTGATGGAAACCCCTGACTCTGGTGGTGAACACAGGAAGTAAGGCAGGGGTCTCCAACTCCAGTCCTGGAAGGCTGCAGACCTGCATGTTTTCCATGTCTCCCTGCTTCATCACATCTGAATTTCATGAAGATTCCATCACCACGTTCAGCAGGAAGCCCGATAATGAGTCTCATTGCAATCAGCTGTGTTGAAGCAGGGAGACATGGAAAACATGCAGGTTTCCGGCCCTCCAGGACTGGAGTTGGAGACCCCTGAAGTAAGGGATGCCGTCAAGCTGAACAAGGAGTCCTACGGAGTCTTGTTGGCTCGTGGGACTCCAGAAGCAGCTGACAAGTACCGGCAGTCCAAGCAAACTGCAGCCGGAGTGGTCGTGGAGGCAACAACTGGGGCCTGGGAGGAGTTTCCAGCATCTCAGGAGGGGAAAGCAGGTCTCCACCAACACTGTTTATAGTGGAGGAGGGGCGCTGCTGACCTCAAATAGGGATATTATTGGACAGTGGAAGGAATGCTTTGAGGACCTCCGCAATCTCGTTGCTAAGTGTTCCATGGAGGAAGCAGAAGCTGAGGTCTCAGAGGTTCCGGGCATGTCCCACTGGGAGGAGACCCCGGGGACGACCGAGGACACACGGGAGAAACAATGTCTCTCAGCTGGCCTGGGAACGCCTTGTTATCCTCCAGGAAGAGCTGGAGGAAGTGTCTGGGGACAGGGAAGTCTGGGCATCTCTGTTTAGACTGCTGCCCCCAAGACCCGGTCCCAGATAAGCGGTTGAAGTTGGATGGATGGATGAAAATTTACAACATGCAGTGTAAAGCATAAGAGGGGTGAGGTTTGTGGGGCCAAGAGCATGTTTAAGCAATAAAGTGGGGTGGGGAGAGGGAGAGGAGAGAAGCAGGAGCACGACAGACTATTATACATAATTCACAGTAACATTAGGGTGGGGGAGGAAGTGTGATTGCAGTTGGATAGCAGGTTATTATGTACAGTAATTATTATGTTATACACATTATATTAATTATTATTATTTTAAAAAACACATCTTGCCTTGTTGTGGACAGGAGGCAGGGATTGATCTCATAGAAAACAGTGATTTCTGATGAAATTCCAAGTGGACTGCCCCACATGACTGTGTATGCATGAGTAATGTATCGTATTAGCCCAAATATAAGACGATATTTTTTTTTCCAGAAATGGTATTCTCAAAAATTGAGTTGTGCTATAATCGAGGACGAGATGGAGCCAGAGTCCCGGTGAGCTGTACTGCCTCTGCTTCATGCAGTGGCTCCACCGCCCTGTGAGGGGGAGCTAGTGAGCTGGACAGAGTGTCAGCCTGCAGCAGTGGCTGAAGTTTGGTTTTCTGAGGTTCATTTCAAACAGCGCATCGAAAATATCTGCCTGTAAGTACTCGAGTATACTTAGTTGATGTTCAGGATGGAGGTGAAATTGATACTTGTGAGTTTGTCAGTTTGTTTTGAAGTTTCAACGCAGATGCTAATTCCGTTATCATCAGAGTCGTCTTATGTTCGAGCCAATACGGTAATACTATGCAGTCATCTGCAATTATCCAAATCATCATTATTCAATTTCCTACTGCTGTGTACCATCTGGTATGATTACGCAGTGATCAGCACATTTCTGGCTCTTGCAGCATGCTGGGAATTGATCTGGGACTGTGTGAACCTGTACCAGTCGGTCCACCACCAAGAAATAAACATGTTTAATCTTTTAATGTTGTCCGACTGAATGTGGACTGTGTCCTTTTGATTTTAAATCATTTCGTAACACATTTTTTTAAAGCCACGTACCAGACAGTTTGGCTGTGGTCGTGAAAGGGGATTCAGGGCCTACCTTGAACCTGGTTTGGCTCCTCTTGAGCAGACTTGAAGACCTGTTGGTCCAAATTAGTGTAAAGTGTTAAACCATTGTCAGCTGATGCTGTTTGCAGGACTCTTTATGTTTAGTCCAGGCAGTCCAAATGATTAGCTTTTTTCATCATCATCTTTTTCCTCTTTCAACTTGCAAACATTACATTCAATACAAACCAAGGCTGTGAAAAGATAACATACTTTAACTGTGATTAATTGCAGCATTTCTGTAGTTCATCTTAATTAACCACTGTGCACGGCCGGTGTTGCACTGGTGGCACATGGTGCACCACGCTGAGTGGCTGGTGTTGCACCTGCCACACACCTCACATGGCCTGTTGTGGGCGCATGAAGCATGGTCGGCAGTACAGACATGAAATTAGATAACATCTCCAGAACGGTGAGGCGTACACCGGGTCAGAACAGCCAACCTGATAACATCACTGAGAACAGAGTCTTTGACCATGTTGACTGGTCTGCAGTCAGTTTCCACCCATTCAGTGATGTCTTTAGTTAGCTTCGTCAGTGTACTTTCATCCACAGGTCTGTAGCAACTCTCACTCTCTAAAACTGTACTTTGGTAGAACTGAGGCAACCTGGGCTGAGGTGCATCTGCTGCTCCTGAGTGTTTAGGGTGGAGGTGGTAGCTCAGAGTCGACGTACTCCGGTTGTAAAATAAATGTATTTAAATAAAAGTACAATAAGTCCGTCACAGTCATCAGGTGAACTGTGCTCAGAGAGTTTGCTTTACCTCACTGGACACGTGGTCGTCTGGGTGGATGACAATGCGGACCGTCAGGGGTCTGCTGCTGGTTCTTTGTTGTTGGAATGTATAAATTCCTTCCAGTAAAACTTTGGCTACGACAGCGATGGGAAAAGACAACATCAGTCCAGCTCCGAGTACAGGAAATGCCACGGATCCAAACCCTCTGCTGTCACATGTCGTCAGGATTGAATTGATGCCCATTTTAAGAACCTGCAGAAAGAGGAATCCAGTGAGAATCACTCAGTATTCATAATGTGTCTTCATTTACACACTTACTTCAACTGCAGCCCCATCTGGATCTCCGTTCCAGGGACAAAGACTGAGGAAGAACACTGCATGTGAAGGGAGTCCAGGTAAATTCTCCACCAGCACGGGGACGCCCACCATCACTTCAGAGCCTGCTGCTGCTTCAAATGCTGCCGTCAGCTGTGGCCCAACCCGCTGGTGTAAAGTGTTTCCAAACGTTGTTGTTTGAGGATCGTAGCCAATCATTGGTGATACCAGAGCATCAGCCTGAGAACAGGAATCCACAGCACTGACTCATCTGTGTCTATAATCTAACTATGAGCTGCTTGAACAAAGGTTTTCAGTTGTTTCAATGAATTGTTCTCACCTGTTGGGTTTCTATGGTTCCCTGAATGATCTCTACGTGGACTCCGCCTCCTCGGGTGGTTCGTCCTGCTGGGATCTGTGCAGCAGCTTCCATCTGGATCTCTGCACCACTTGATGGGCTGTTTGTGGTCAAGGTTCTGTTTCCAGAGGCCAAACTGTCCCTCAAAGAAGACCTGTCCTCTACCTCTTCTACCGTGGAGTTCACCTGGGAAAACTCATCTCTGGCCTGACGAGAGCTGAAGGATTCAAGTAAAGAGTCAACTTCCTCCACAGCTGGACTCTTGACTGAAACCTGTTCTGCTGGGTCAAATGGAGCAGAGCAGGCAGAAGCCTGCAGACTTTCCCTCAGGGAACCATCAGGATGTAATTCATAGTCTTCACCACTTGGGGGTGGAGGTGATGGAGGAATCACCTGTGGGGTCTGTGGGAAAACAATGGTGTGATTTTAATCCCATGATCAATATGTCAGAGAAAAAATCATTCCATAATACTGGTATAGTAGACACAGAGGCACATCCATAACAAGGCAGACACAGTATGATGAGACACTGACTGACCTGGGCTGGACGGGTGGAGAAGGAGGGGGAGGAGGAGGTGTGTTCAGAGGTTTGAGGGTCCAGACTTTCCTTCTTGACAGTCAATGTCAGACTCTCTTCTCCAAGGTGTAGGACGTGCTGCGTCCGCTCCAGCACCGACTGTTGATCTAACACAGAAGTGGTCAGATTAGTCATTTCAATAAAGACATGACGGCCAAATGGAATTATTTTCACTGCTTGAGCTCACAGAACTTCACATGATCAGTCACATTCCGTCGTTCACACACTGGGAGCATCTCCACAGTTAGAGAACAGAGATTCAACCACTGATATTAAGAATTAAAGACGCCACCCAGAGAGCACAGCCTCCTCTGAAGGAACACAACCATGATAATAACGTCAGAGATGATAATCAAACCTGCATCTTTTGTTCTGAAACTGGTTTTTCAGCACGACAAGGAGTGTTGTGCTGTGAGTAATACTTTTGTTTATTACTGTGACAGGACAGGAGATCTCCTTAAAAACACACCACTGCAGTTTTAATCAGACATGATTGTAACTTCCCAGTTCATTCTTTTTCCTTTTTTTCAAACTTACATTATCAGGAGAAACAATGCAGCCCCTGAGACACATTTAATATTTATAATAGGGATTATTTAATCCCACAAAAGTACATCCTGTTTGTGATCAGTCATCATGAACATTGTACCTGAAGAAGTACCGTAAGAAGAAAAAAAACAATCTTTAGGTGAATTTCTTTGTATTTCAATCTACACATCATAATATCTGAAGATGTGACTTTAAAAGGCGTGAACTGTGGACACACCTGTAAACAAGTTAAGTTTCGTCTAACTGGAAACGATCCCACAATACTGACGATCTAAAACATGAATTAAATACAGAACAAAATGTTTGATTTGAACAATAATAAAATTATGTTTCTGTCTGTTTTGAAGTTTTGTTTCCCATTTAAAACCTAAAGCAAAGGTCTGGACTTATTTTAGAGGATCTGCTCCTGAAGTGGACCAGTCTGTCAGAAGTATGAACAGTCACCTTCAGTTTAATTTAGCCTTTTAAATTAATTCTTTTAGTTTTATTTACACGTACCTTCTTGACGTCTGAAAGCAATCCTGTAGATGTTTTCTGACATTTCCTCCACAGGTGAACACTCTCCTCCACCTGATTTACGTTTGATCTGGAAATACTTTGAAATTCTCCTCTTCTGCTCCTGGGACAGTCTGCCACATTCAAAATAAACCGGGTAGCGGTATTTATCGCCCATCTTTGTCCAGTGAGACGTAAATCACAACAGACACGACCCTTCAGCCCAGCTGGGCTTCAGACTGCTGGGTCTGGGCTCAGAGCCTGGATCTGGATGGGTGGAAAACCTGGTCAGGTTTATCAGATCTGACGCACAAAACTGCACCAAATAAATCCAGACAAACAGGCTCCTGCAGTCATTCTCAAACTCCTCTATCGGCCCATGAAACTTTCAATTTGAACTCCACCAATCTCTGTTTGTATACACTGATAAAATGGGAAATGGTGGGTCGTTGAATTTAAGAAATAAAGTTGATAAATGCAACACAAGTCAATGGTGTTCCTCTTGTGAACATGATTTCATCACGTTGACTTAACGGAGCACAGCGCAGTTTTAAATATTAAATTATCAATTATTCACACCCACACACGTTTTCACCTTTGCCTGATGGGCAGCAAGAGCTATTTCTGCAAGATCGCAGTCGCTCCTATTTCCCTGTGCAGGGCACTGAAGGCACAGCAATATGAGTGATTCGGGTACGAATCGCTCTGAGCCTGACGTAATGCACGCTCCCGCTGGCCTGGTAATCCTTAAGTTTTGTTTTGTCCACCATTACTCCGCCAGACGCTTAGCAGCAACAACTGAGCAGTACTGAGGATGGATCTTCCAGAAAGTAAGAAAAGACTGGCTTCTAGCACTGCCACAGCTCCAGCACAGACCCCACCAGGCAAAAGAAACTTACATTTTACTTGAGCGCTTCTAAAAGAGCGAGGAAGGAGTTCCCCTCTTCTGTGCACGTACATGAGCCTTTCACAAAGCTGCAGTTACGCTCAAGGCCTGCAGGCAGGGCCGGCTCTAGGCATAGGCGAACTAGGCGGCCGCCTAGGGCGCCACGTCCCGAGGGGGGCGCCGCGGTCGTACAAGGGGCGCCACGACGCTCTGTGTTCCGTGTGCCCCGCTGTGCAGCGGTCCGACGCACCGCGCTCCTCGTCCTCGGCGCTGCCCGGCACTGATCGGTATTGTTCGGCATCGCTCCTCAGCGCATCCCCCCCCCCCCGCTCAACAAATGTCGGGACCGCTCGAAAAGCACGCTCCCAAGGGGCGCTCGTCTCGGGCTCGCCTAGGGCGCCTCTGAAGCCCGGGCCGGCCCTGCCTGCAGGGGTCGGTGTTTCGCATAAAACGAGCAAACTGTTTAATGTACCTTTAAGTTGTTTATGGAGGATGTTGAATATGCGAGTTTGCAATGCATTACATGAAAATGATTCATTTAAGAATTGAAAGATCATGTAATTGCGTTTGGTCTCCACCGGAAGTAGAAGGGTCCTCCAAGTCAGAGGGTGGCGGTAGTGAGCCAAGACCAAACGCCGCATGAGCAGATGAAGAAGTGTTGCCCGTGCACCTGTGGAGGAGCTCCCGCTTTTTGCAGCTGCATATCGTCTGAAACCGTGGCGGTTCCAGACCAATTTTACTGAGGGGGCCTGGCTGGGGCCAGGGTTTTTGTCAGAGGGGCACATTCAATCCAGGGCAAAAAAAGACGGTCACACTTTGCTTGAAGCACCCGGTATAACACATTATGAGTAGTTATAAACACTCATACATGATAACAATGCTTTATAACCCACTATAGAGCATAGGGTTAGGGTTAGGGTTCAGTACTGATATTAGAAAGTATTGTGATCATTTATGAGTGTTTATAACTATAGTTATACAGTGCTATAATGTACTTATGTGTTATACAGGGGTGCTTTAAGTAAAGTGTTACCAAAAAGACAAAGATTCAAAATCTTATTTGATGCAGTTTAATTTCATAAAACTAGTGTTTAACCTTTGTACCCAAAGTGAATGGTCCTGTCCCCCATCAGGGTCCTTGGAAATGACTTTAGGTCCGGCTGCATCGGTGGGTCTTCTTTACATTTGCTGGTGTCTGTGGAGAAAGACAAACCGAATATATGTAAACTTAAACTCTGCATGAACACACCGTATCAATCAATCAATCAAATCAAATTTTATTTGTATAGCCCTTTACACAGAAAAAGTGACCAAAGTGCTTTACAGCGAAATAAAAGCAATAAAGGATATAACATATAGCACTCACACACTGCTTCCCTGTATTGATTTATTAATTGTATTAATTGTAATTTTATTGTATTCAGTACGGTCTTTCATTGTTTCGTGCAGAAATAGGACGAAATGTCCTTTTTCCTCTTCGTTTGCACTATAGACACAAAGTAATGAAGAGGAATACACGACACTTCAGCAACCCAGCGATAAATGACATTATAATAGGCTACTATTGTGGGCTTGCTTGATTTTGTGTCGTGTTAAGTTTAACTGACGTAAGCAAGAACCACCCAATCAACTCAAGCTGACATTGAGGCCTGGTATAGCGGGCTGCCGTTAAAATTTATAGTGAGTCAACAACATTTCTTTACCTGAAGTCTCACCTTGTAACAAAACAATATTGATCGTAGTGGTTCTGGCTGCCTCTCGTCGGGTTGCTTTCGTGAAGGTTGCTCCGTGCTCGTCTTTGGTCTTGTTCTTCTTCTCTTTCGTTTATTGGTGGCTGGCCACCATCTTGGGGCATTACCGCCATAGATATCTTATAGAACACTAGATGCCTCGTCAGCGCTGCTGGCCAATGAAGTCGAACGTCCGCAGAGGTCGGCCATCTTCTGGCTCGCTCATTACATTGTGTTGATGAGACATGAACTGCTTAACAAGCTATAACTTGTTCAAATTTCAACCGATTTTCAAACAGTTTGGTTTGTAATAAACATCAAATCTCTGTTAATAACATGACAGATGTTTGATGAGCATGGTATTCTCTGAATATATATAATAAATATATATCATATCCTGAATATTCATAATATTCTTCATATTAGGCTCCATGTTCAAATCCTTACACTGAGATATATTTATAGCACTTAGGAATAATTTAGACAAACCATACATGTCCATATTTTTAGTTTTGCATGAAAATATTTAAAGATGTGGCAGCGCTGTAGTGGAGGCTGAAGATAAACAATTTACCCACCTGAAACTTCAGAAATACTTAAATCTCATGAACCTCATTACACATTGCATATATTATATTATATTTATTAATATATAACATTAAACAGTAACCTTCCATATTATTAAATCTATTGTGAATGTATAATGTCCCCCATAGATTAACTAAACATGAAATAGTGCACCAGAAAACACACTGTTAAAAAATAATGAATTAGGCTTTGTAAAAATGTATAAAAGGAGCTCAGAAAGTCTCAAGTCAAATAATTGAATTACAGTCACAATGTAATTAAGTAAACGAATAAAAGCCAACTGAGTCAATCTCTTGATCAGTCAATTTTTATATAACTCAGAGTCACAACAGCAGTTGCCTTATAGTGCTTTAAGATGTTCCACTGAAAATTTTCAGCGAAATAAGAGTATAAACGTCTGCACAGATCACCAACCTTACATTGCGTTCCACAGAAACTCTGACAGCTTTCCCGTACAAAGATGGCCGACCTCTGTGGACGTCGTGGAGTCTGCCGTAAGGCATCTCGTGTTCTATATCTATGGTTACCACCACCAACTGGGCTGGAGAGTTAGGTTGTGTTCGAAACCGCATACTGACCGCCCCTCGAAAGACACGCACTAACCCGCAATGTTCTCACGTGAAGAACAGTTCATTCACTGATCTCCATGCAGTCCACTGTTCGCTGCAAAGCCATTTCTTCATGGCTCGGTTCATGTACACCTGAGCAACGTGAGCCCGTCTGTGTGGTGACACCTAAACAGATTTACTACTGCTAGAGTAGTCCTTTGAGACACAATTACATCATAAATGTGCATTAATCGCCACTTAAAGCTCGGGTTGGCGATCTTGGAAAACTAGCATGTAGCACGAATGTAGCATCTCCCAAGGCTCCGCCCAGCTCCCACCCCATTGGAGGAGCTCCGTTGGGAGCGGAGACGCAACTTCCGCGTCCAGTGCGTTCCTGGCGTAACCTGTCCTCAGCGCTTCGTTTCTTCGTTTTTCTATATTTGCACTACGTCAAGTACGGCGCACTCACCGGTAAGTAAAGCCCCAAACATTCTTCTCCGCCATTCTGCAACGACGCTCCGTCCTTCTACGCACGCACTGAATCAGGGTCAGTGCACGCCATTGACATGTACGCGACATGTATTGCAGGTCGAACGGCGAAGGGATTTGATTGGTTTAAAAAAAGGTGTCCCGTCAAGACGATTGGTTGCTGTTTTTCCCGTTTTACTCCTGCTGTAGATAGCGGATATTTTCCAAACTACTTTAAGAACACGCTATGAATTGTTTCCCATCGGGTCATAAAGATCATTTTAACCAGTATTTAAAAAAATGTATCTCATTCAAATCGCCAACCCTAGCTTTAACAATGTTAAATCTGAGTTCATGTGATTGGATTTTCAGAAACCTTTTTAAATAGACTTTTGTCAGCATAACTGAAGCACCAAAGGTAACATTTCTGATGTTAAACTTCTGAATTTACTTTTGAAGATAATCCTTATGTCATTATAACCTGTTCCATTAACCCATGTGAGAAAACTGGACAGCTCACTTTATACTGACCTGTGATTTTTCTAACAAGGAAATCCACCGAGTTCAATTACTGACTCTAAATATTTTCTTTTTGCAGGTCAATCATCTGAGCACAACACACACAATGAGTGGCATTTTAGTGGTAAGTGGCGTGGTATTTCTGCATTTCCTAAATGATTGAGATCTTTAGATGGTAAACAAGTCTTTATCAATTGATTATAAATAAAAATATAGACTTGATTTACTCAATATTTCCATTTTAAGCATCTCTTTAACAGCATTAGAAAACATTAAAGCACTAATTATTTGTTTGATTTAGCATTGGGAGAATAAATCATTCACATTTTGAATTTTGATATATCTTTTTCATATCTGAATTGGAGATTGGAGCTTTACTTATGTGATTAATGATAATATTAATGTGTGTTACCGGGTTACTTGCAGAAAATGTGGAATTTTAAACAGTGCAACAAAACTCTGAAGTCAGTGAGGTAAGCCATACTTGGATTTTTTGGTCAAAGGAAAGTCTTGGGTACACTCAGATGCTTGATATTTTATTTGCCTGCTCTTCACCCTCTTCCAGGACTTTATTGATATGCTGTGTGTGTGATGGTGGTTTTCTCCTTGATGTTTACTATTTTAACCTAAATCTTTTGTGCTTTTTACCTGTTTTCAGATCAACGCTGTATTCAAGAGAGTCACCACCAGTGGCGGCTGGTCAATAGGGGGCGCCGCCCTCATCAGTCAGTCAGTACAGTCAGTCTACACAATTTTCAGAAAATATAAAACTTTGAGTGTAGAATTTCTATGTATAGTATACGTGTAAAATATTGTATCTTCAGCCTTGTTGTGCATATAAAAAGCATTACATTGTTTCTTTTTAATAATTTTTGACGGTATTTCTGTATACACTTTCTGGTTTTGACGGCGCCGGGACACATTCACCAAGAGATACAGTAGGGGGCGGTATGCACCTCAGTTGTTGGTCGCCACCCGCCATTATTCCAAAGAAGAAGACGAATGGGGCGCCGGACAAATGGATCCCTATGGAGAGCCTCAAACTTTTTACTAAAACGTGACTTAAGGCTGCATTTTAATTGGTTCCTTACAAATCGGGTTTGTGGCGCAGCTCTGTGCGCCACACACACTCCCACTTTTTATTATCAACCAATTAGAATCGTTTTATTTCTGTTGTTTCGTTGTGTTTGGACACTGCTGTTGTCACTCATCTGCACTTTCATTTTCGGCTCTAACGAACATCCACAGTGGCAGAGGAGAGAGAGTCATACTGCTGAGAAGGATGGTGTGTGAAAGTGGAACTGGAATAATGAAAATTAATTCAGTAAAGTCTCTACAAGTGCACGGTAAGGATAAATGAGTGTAATAAGTGACGGCTGCAATAAGTTTCATTTGTTCGTTCTCCCAGACTGAAGGAACAGACATTTCATATGATCTGTTGAGGCGTCTGCTTTATAGGATATTTTTGTTGCTATATATTTTTTTTTAATTTACAAAGGTACTAACTGGTAATTTTCCTGATTTTTCAGTCAGAGCTCCATGTTTATCTGTCATATTTTTATTGGTTGTGTTTGGCTTTCATTCATTGCTAATGAGACTGAGAATCCATTGCTAATTATTTTTGTTTAGTGGTTTAAATTTTCTTGTATTTCCTGGATAAAATGTTCTTTCAAAGTGAAAGTTTATTGATTTTGAAAAGATGTTCTTATATTATTATGGCATATTATATTAGTTGAAAATGGTCTCAAAATAACATTGTTGTTTAGTGCAATGTTATCACTTATTGCAATAATTTCTGAGGCAATTAACTGCACAGAAAATGATGATATTACTGTATGTGTAAATAGGCTGGTCACCAATTGTTGCACAGACCAATACAGTGAACAGTGGACCTGTGGATGTGGCAGACACACCATTTCTTCAAAATAAAACAGATGGCAATGGTTGATTATAGACATACACTCAGTTTTTCTTTCCTCCTAAATCTGTAACTGCATGGACATTAAAGTGGCTTGGTTTGCAGCATCAATTTGCCCCCCCCCCCCCCCCCCCCCCCCCCAAAAAAAAAAAAAAAAAAATTGTCACCAGCCACCACTGGTCACCACTGTCCCACTTCAGTGCAAGTTCCTGTCTCAGCTGGATCTACACTCTGAAAACCTGACAAGACTGTTTCAAACGAGAGGACAGATTGAGGAGAGGCTCAAAGCAATCGGTGCTGAAGTTGCTGATGTGAGTAAAACAGGCGTACCACAGTCATATAAAATCTAGAACATTAAAAAAAAAGTACTTGTTTGGGAAGTGATTAGTTAAATAGCCTACTAGTATACTTTTTCATGATATTCTAATATTTTGAGATAGGATTTTTGAGTTTTCTTAAGCTGTAAGCCATAATCAGCAATATTAAAATAATAAAAGGCTTGAAATATCTCAGTTGATTTGTAATGAATCCAGAATGTATGACATTTTTGTTTTTTTAATTGCATTTCAGAAAATAAAGAACTTTACCACAATATTCTAATTTTCTGAGACAGTCCTGTATGTAGCGGACCACAAGAACAAGCTGACATTGAGTGGAGATGTCCATAGTTTCATCAGCCTGGATGGATACGAAGTCTGCACACTGAATTTCCTCAATGATGGAGTCTCTCAAAACTGCCAGCCAAGGAGTTCATTCTGCACTGTTTTAGATGTCCCTTTAAACACAGTAGCAGTGTGAAGGTGCTCATGGACAGCTGCATCTAGTGACGCTACAAAGTCCACCAGTCCTCTGAAAACACCTGGATTTTCTGAGGTTTCGCTCTCATCGTGTGCTCTCAATCCGAGCTCAAAGGCACCACAGAACTTTATGCAGTCTGTTATTTTAGACAGGACATGCCTATTTTTGTCGACCTCCTCATTGTGTTTGCGGATCCCGATCCTGTAGCCATCATCAAGCTGAGCAGCGATGTTAGCTCTCCCAAACATGCCCAGACGCATAGCATTTTCTATGTGGCTCCTAGCTTGCTCATGCCTTTTCACTTTTTCAGAAAAATTTCAGAAAATTAAGTCCACCATACCTGTCTGAATCCAGGCTTGATCGGTTTCCTTCGTTTGGAAAAGTAGGCAAGGGAAGCAAAATAAAGCACCTGCCTCACTGCATCCAGTCAGCCAAGCAATCCTCTCATACCAGCTCCGTGAAAAAGAGCGGGTTTATTTCCTCCCTCTGTCTTCGAACCGTTGTCTAATTAAGACATCGGGTCTATCAGGTCCGAGCTCTTTCACCCTCAATTTCTCCTGCAGTGTTCTCCTCTCGAACGGCGTTGTTTTCAGCGACTTCACTGAATTTTCTCTCTCCATTTTCTCCTTTTTTGGCCTTTCTGACTCCGACACCCTGCGATCAACGTCACTCGCTTAGTGGTTTTCACCCGCCTGCCAAGTCACTTGTTCTCTGCTGCCACCTCATGGCCGGTGGTGTGTAAAGCGATCAGAGGGGAAATCCGGGCGTCGTCAGAGCACGCCCCGATGTCTCCTATCTCTTGCACAGAAGAGGAGCGAACTGCACATGTCAAAGTTATAACGAGAGTCAATGGGGAAAGATCTGTTCGCCCCTTGGCCGGATGTACGTAAAATATTAGGACATTTCTTATTTCATCTGACTTTTTATTTCACATTATACATATTATTACCTCTCGTCAGACTATATTATCCATGTCTGCCCTTTTAAAACATAGTGTGTATACATGTAAAATATTTTTTAAAAACGTGTTATTAAAGGAAGGGCTGTGTGATTCTATATGATGTGACGGGGGGTGGCGCCCTAGCGCCCTCTATCGACCAGCCACCCCTGCTGTAAACACAGCTGACAATAATATTTTTCTTTTTTTCCATAACAATCTCTATGGTTATACATTCACACACATCTTCAATAGCATTAGTCATACCTTCCACAATGTGGTACTTTAACCTTTTATCTTCATACAGAGCTGTCCCCCCTCCCATCTTGTTTGTTCTGTTCATGAAATTCAAATCGTATCCTTCTAAATGAAAGTCCACTCCTTTTTCCAAGTTAAGCCAAGTCTCTGAGATTGCGATCACACTGAATGGTGTGGTAAACTGACTTACATAATCCTTAATACTTTGGAAGTTAGCATATAGACTTCTGGCATTAAAATGAATAATTGATATACTATTATCTGATTTAATGGTATTAAACTGCTCCTCTGTATAATAACGGCAGTTATTTGTATTACCACACTTAAAGAAATTACACTCCGGGTCAATATCTTCATCAAAACACATGGAAGGCCACTGTTCTTCCACAGGTGTTTTTTGACAACTGAAGGAGACTGCATTTTCACCCTCCATAGATGTCATTGTCTTTGAAAGAAGTCCTTCATCAAAAGTTTTTCATTCATCAGAAAAGAGAAAAACGAAAAGTCTTGCCAATAGAAATTGGAAGAAAAAAATAAATAAATAAATAAAACAAACAAAACGACTTCCCGGATATGTCCCACGACACTGATCCATGCAAATAGTAGCAAATAGAAATAAACAGAAGTCCAATCCACACAAAAAAGGGATATCCATGCAAAATGCATTGTATTTTGGGCAAAAGAGAGCACCAAAAATTATAATTGAAAGAAATATATAAAAAAAAGGAGTACATAAACCATTCCCCTGTTTTCCATTGCAGCTTATCTGTAGCCCTCCAGGCCACATCACTCTTAGCAGGGACAGTAACGGTAACATTATCTGTAAGCTTCAAGGTCTTTAAGTTCTCTTACCGTTACTGTCTTGGCTTCCTCAGGCGTAGATCCATTTAGCCGAATTAGCACTTTGCAGTTCCTGGTCCATGTTGATTTGATCTTGCCGTTCTTCTTCAAGATACGGGCCTCCCGTGCAATTTCGGCGTTCTTCTTCGTTAGATGCTCATTAACATATACCTGGGTTCCTTTCAGCTTCTTCCCCTGCATCAATAAAGCCGTCTTGTCCATTCGGTTCACAAAACGCAAAATGATGGCAGGGTTGGCCTTCATGTCCCTCAGTGGTAGCGTGTGACAAGCTGAGATGCCGGTTGCATCGAGGTCGATGTTTTTACTTTTAAAAAAATCCAAAACTTGCATCTCCAGCGTCCTCAGGTCTTCGGCTGGAGCGTCTGCTGCTACTTCCCCTCCTCTCTCCACAGCTTTTGCGTACGAGCGAGGTTGGACTTTTAGTCCCGAAATAACAACATCGTCCATCCTTGAGTATTGCTCCAGGTCATGTAGCCTTCTTTCGAGCTGTACGATAGTTTTGTCCTTTTCTTGAATAATTTTTGAGTTGTTTTACTTCGCTAACGAGATCCGCTAGCATCTTCAGTTGTTTTAGCACCTTGGCCATATCAGTTGTCAGGGCGCCTACCGACTTACGGAGCTCTTCTTTTTCCATCAACGGGTTTGCGCGAGTTTTCTTGCCTTGCGCCTCACTCATTTTACTTACTGTGTTATCAACAAAAAGTTCGTTTCTGTTATTGTTTGTCGCTGCTGCCGGCGGTCTGTAGGGCGCTGCCATCTTTCCACAATGCATCACATGCTTCTGCTGTCTTATTAATGAACTCTGACTCATTTTTGTTTTTAAATCCAAATCAGTATTTAGTCACGCACTTGTAACAGAACTGATATTTACATTAAATTTGCATAGGTAGCAAATCAAGTTATATTGACAGTCTTGAATTGAACAGAGGGACATAATGAAATTGCATTAAAGTAACTGGTAACACTTTAACTTTAAGCACCCGGTATAACACATAAGTAGTTATAAACACTCCTACATGATCACAATGCTTTATAACTCACTATACAGAACTATACAGCATAGGATTAGGTTTAAGGTTAGGGTTAGGTCCTGGCATTGTGATCATCTATGAGTGTTTATAACTATAGCTACACATGTTATAATGGCATTATAATACTTTATAAATGTACTTATGTGTTATATGGGGGGCTTCAAATAAAGTGTTACCTGTTGTGGAATTTTTGGTGAATCAGAGCCAAAGATGACGAGTCAAGGTGTTGACACTGCACAAGGAGGATTTATTGAGGATTGCAGAGGAAGCACACACAAATCAGCTGATTGAGAGCAAGGCTGTTGCTCCGACAAGGATCCAGCCCGACTCTGGCAGGACTTCCGGCCATGCCATGTCATATAACCAGATCTCAGGAGACTAGCAGACGCTGTTTCCAAGTGACTTCAGACAAAACAGATCGTCCTTCACACTGTGTTCCTGAGAACTTTGAAAACAAAGCATTATTCCACATCATTACCCACACATTTATCTATGACTGCTGCATTTTAAGCTAGCTGCTGTCTGTTAGAGGCGTATCACCCCATCATTAACTATTTTTTTTGTGAGTGACTGAAATGTCTTTTGAAAGTAGAATGAAACCACTTCTCGTTTCTTTTAAAGCTTTTGCTGCATTTTTCACTGCATCCGTCACTGTTTCTGCTTCCTCAGCTGCTTTATGTCCCATAACACCTCCCATAATGCCTCCTGCTGCAGCCATGACACCCACTGCTGCTCCAACAGTTACTGCTGCTTCCCCTCCCAACACCACCGCTGCTGTTGCGCGCGCTGCTCCAGACACTCCTGTTAACCCTCCGACTATCTTCATGGGGATTTTTGCTTCAAATATTTGTCTCACAGCCGTTACAACCGCTCTATCCAGAGCCTCTACGCCCAACAAAGCTCCCAACAAAACCCCCGTTCCGACCCCAGCCAATTCAATCGGAAATCTGTTTTTCACGTGGCTTTTGGCCTGGTTTCTGATCTCCTCTGGTGGCAGGTCTTCTGGAGATGACTGCCTGATTTGCTCCTCCTCTCTCTGGATTTCTCTCTCCACAGCTTGCAGCATGTCGTTGGTGTAGCATTGGCCGTTTCTTTCCACCGTTAGCTTGTCGATGGTCTTTAGTAACTCTTCCCTCTGGAAGTGGTTGCTCCTGTAGTCGTTCTGCGGCGTGTTTTTTCAGTGAAAAAAGAACAAAACTTCTCACATAATGAGGCACTTGCAGCAATACCAGTAGGCCTAGTTACAGAAGGGTTTACAAGCCTATCTAAGATATTAAATAGGAACTGAGGCCTATCACTGTTTCTAGTCACTAGATTTGACATAAATTCTGATTTTGCAATTTTTACAGCGCTCTGGTATTCTGCAAGGCAAGTTCTAAGTATTTCCAGTGAAACATGCAGTCTGTCTTTTTCCACTTTCGCTCAGCTTGACGACACTTTCTCCGGAGCGCACGAGTAGTGTCATTCAACCATGGCTCTCCAGCAGGTTTAGAGCGTCTGGTTTTGAATGGCGCAACAGAGTCGAGAATGCCAGTGCAGGTAGCATGAAACAAATCCATCAGTTCATCAATATGCACGGACTCATCCACATTTAAAAATAAAGAAGCGTCGAAAGCAACAGAAAAACGCGCTGGAGTTAATGAATTTATGGAACATTTCTGACATGCAATAGTGTCCTGCTTAGTGTGTGAGCAGGGCAGAGAAATAGTGAAAAGAACAGGCAGATGATCCGAAAAGCCATAGTCACTAATCTCTGTAGTGGAAACGTTCAAGCCATGAGAAAGAACCAGGTCTAGTGTGTGCCCTTTTTCATGTTTCGGGCGGGACACACACCGGGAGAGGTTAAAAGAGTCCAGAAGATTTAAAAACTCCCTAACCATGGGTTTAGAAGGACAACATACATTAATATTAAGGAGCAAAGTACAAATTCGTGTGCGTTTCATAATAAATGGTTTATTGAGCCAAATACTTTTTTTTCAACCTGTCCTGTCCAGCATGGAAGCAGAATGGGAGTCTAGCTGCTGTAATGTGCTCGACAGATTTGCTTTTCCAAGAGGAGCTTATAAGTGCAAAGCTCCTCTTGTTAACATACTGGGTTTTATTTTAATTCATTTTATTTATTTTGAGTACTGACACATGATATTGCTGGACCTGACAGGGGGACAGAAAGTGAAAGAAACAGAAAGTGAAAGAAACAAACAAGTGAACAGACAACAACAACAAAAGGGGGTGAAGAGAAGGAACAGAGTGCAAGGACAGACAATCTTTTTTCTTTTTTCTTTTTTTTAGCTCCAGACAGTCGGCTGCTGCACCTACATAAAGATATGACAGAGGGCATCTTACGGACTTTTTGGAGAAGCTGGTAGTGAACTGGGGCGTGCAAACTGAGGATTCAAGTAGGAAATTACACCAGAGCATCAGGAGAGGTCTGCTACAGATCACCATTAGCCTAATCCACCACAAGAAAACAAGGTAACCGAGTCCACAGGCACAATGTGAAGAGTGATTAAAGATCAGCGTGATCATGCAAATGTGATAGTCATAGTGATCATGCATATATGACCTCTGACCCCTGAGAAGACTGGCGGCCATCCCAGAGTCCAGATCCGAGCTGCTCCCCCAGGCAGACACCCACACTCTCGTCCAGAAGAGGGCAGAGGAAAGCCCCGGCCAAGAACCCCGGTGGTCCGGGGGAGCCTAGACCGGCAGGAGCCGGCCTTTTGTGTTTGTCTGCCCTCATGTTCTCCTGCCAAGCCACCTGCTTCGTTACCACCTAATCTGCCACACCTGTGTCTCCCCTATTTAAGTCCTGCTCCTCTGGGGTGTCTTGTCGGCTCCTTGTGGGTCTGCCTGTGTGCTTCTGTGTCCTTGCCTGCATGTCAGCTCAGCTCAGCGTTCCTGTATCCTGCGTTCCTGTTCCTGAGAATAAGTGAGTTTGAACTCCACCTGGCTGCTTGCGCGGGGGTCCTTCCCCCTGATGCACACTGGATGGGGTCTGGCTGCGAACGGCTGCGGAACGGACACCGCAGCTAATCCGTAGTCATTAAAATCAATGCTGTGGCTCACACCGGCCGCGGTCCGGCTCCGGTCCGGCTACGGAGCCCTTGCAGAGCTCCGGAATCTTTCTGCAAGGATCCTATTTTTCTGCATGCCGGAGCCCTACCGCGTCAATCCAGACAGAAGCAAGTCGGGTGCCGGAAGGAAACGCGATGTGATTTCAAAATAAAATCTGTATCGTGTTTTTGCCTTAGTATTCATTTTTTTTTACTTCTTCTGGTAGAATACAGAACAAACAACGTGATGTAGTCATTATACGCTTTAGAAGAATGAACGCTTTTGTACTTGGCAGATTTTTTCCATCAAATCAGGCTTCTTTTTTGAACACGTCGGACAGGTTGATGAAATGATTCTGTGTTTATGACGTGGTATTTAAATACGGTTTTTACATGCATTTTCAACTGAGATGGTGGTTTGGGCTGCTTTTGTTGAGACTGAGTTTGAAATGAAAAAAGGATGCTTGAAACCTCTAAGTCTCAGCACAGATTCTTTTATTTGATTGAAAGATGATCAGACAGCGAAGAAGGTCTCATGCTAGCAATAAAATCAAAATACGAGGCTCTCGGTCCATCAGCCCTGCGAGAACAGATCTCAGTCTGAACCCCAGGCTGAATGGCCCCGGTTGTTGGTGGAGAGACAACTTTATCCTCAGTTTCCGCATAATTAAGGGTGGCACATGGGACTTCTCGTCTCCAGGAGTTAACAATCATGCTTAAGATTTGCCATCCTGCATACAGTCACAACAGTCTCTTCCTGCTAGCTTGGGGCCTTATACAACAGTTCAGCTCATCTCAGCAGGCCATATGCGACCGGTACAATAGACTGACACCTGGTTACCTCCTGTGGCTTCTGACCTGGCATCAGCTCCTTATCCTGGCTGGTTCACACCTAAAGTCCCTAGAGCTGTGGCATTTACATTATCACAAAGAGATCAAAGGTTTAGCTATGGTGACCCCTCACCTACACAGTTGCAAGGCACAAAAGGCAGTCACAAGGCAGAGTAATAGAATCACAGTGTAACCATTTAAAATGAGATAAAAATATACAACACTTTCTATTGCATTAAACAGGTTTCATATTGTTTACGGGCGACGGCGTCAGATCTGGCAATCTCCTCCAGCGGACTGCAGAGACACCACAGGCAGTGTGAATCACAGTGCTGCAGTGAAGATCTCTCACGCTGGCCTTTCGATGAGCTCTTCTTCTTCTTTGGAGTAATGGCGGGTGGCGACCAACAACTTCAGTGCACAGCGCCACCTACTGTATCTCTTGGTGAATGTACTTCAGGTTACATCCTGATCACCGTATTCACTTCAGAGATCAGCAAAACCACAACAACATGTATCTGGCGACACCGGGCTGTCAAGGAGAAGTGGCGTAAGCGGACCATGAGGAAATATTGGCGAAACTAATGAGTTTTTGGACAATTAAAGCCGTTTTGGGAGCAGCGCTATACATGCCCCATCTGCTAACAGTATATGGGTGTCTGCAGCTCGATTTTGGATGTAAATTTCTCCCGAAGCACTGTTTGGATCAGAAAACCCTTCTGGGTGAGTATATTCTACTGGTGCGTTCACACCGGACGTGTTGCAAGCTTCACGGGCGTCACCGACGCGTCAAAGTTGACGCATGTAAAGTGTGGAATTCGACGTGTGTTCAAATCTACACACGACGCTTGCAACGCTCGCGACACGCAGCAGCTCATTGGCGGGAGTGGGAGGAGCTTCTGTGTCCTGTCTTCTTGTTGACAATGGCGGATCCCATCGAGACACTGGCTTGGCTTTATTTAATAAAGAAAGCCAGAAAACGGCGTCGTCAGGCGCCTGTGTGACGTTTTTGGGTTCATCCCATCCTGCAGTGGCGTTCGCAATTTGGCGAATTTCACCATTTGCTCCAGGAGCTGCATGAGGATGAGGTTCGGTTCGCTTTCAGCAGTACTTCCGCCTCTCCCGACCCGGTTTGACGACCTTCTGTCCCGCATCAGCGCTCAGAGTGCTCGTCTGTGATTGGATGACGCTCTGCATTGACGCTTCCAAAGTTCAATTTTCCCAACTTCAGGCGTTGACGGCTGCAACACGTGACGCGCGTCGCCAACGCTCGAAAAGCTCGAAACGCGACACTCGAAAAGCGCCTGATGCACATTAGGTCCGTTGAAGCTCGTCCACCATAGACTTTGAATGTAAAAGCAACGCCCGAGCGTCAGGTGTGAACGCACCATACTTCATTCTATTAACAACGTGAAAACTGTTGAAACCATACTTATCCTGAAGCCCATCAGTGGCGGTGCTCCACCTGTCACCAGATCATCTGCCTCTGGCCCCCCGCTGGCGAGGCTCGCCCCTGGATCATCTGGTGACCATTTCCCCCGCTTCTCCGCTCCTGGATGGCCTTTGGGGAAGGACGAGTTCTGTTCCCATTCAGTCCCCCATTATGTGCTTTTGTGTCCTTGCCTGCATGTCGGCTCAGCTCAGCGTTCCTGTATCCTGTGTTCCTGTTCCTGAGAATAAATGAGTTTGAACTCCACTTGGCTGCCTGCCCGTGGGTCCTTCCACCTACACCCATGACAGGTTAGTGACAACAAATAAATGTAAGCACTACAAATCAAGCATCCACTCATTAGAAATTTCCATCACAATGTATAAAAAAAGAAATAAAAATGTGTCTTGAAAATAATAAAATATAAATGTGTCTCCAGAGTTGTCCTTGTTGATCACCTCTTTTCAACTTTTTAAACTACCTTGTTAGAAATGTAGAGATATGATTCCATTAACATTTTAGCTGATCACAGATATATTATTTACATAATTCAAATGGCAGCCGTGGAAACCAAGTGATCAAGATACCGTATTGGCCCGAATATAAGACGATATTTTTTCCAGAAACTGTATTCTCCGAAATGGGGTCATGCTATAATCGAGGACTAGATTGTCGTTACACATCTGCGCCACGAGATGGAGCCAAAGTACCGGTGACCAGGAAGCGAATGGAGCTTTCACAGTGATCTGATTAAAAATGGAGGAACGTGGCCATCTGGAACGAAGGGGCTGGAACTAGGACTGTCACGATATCAAATTTTCTCTTCACGATTATCATGGGCAACAAATATCACGATAACAATATCACGATATCAGCAAAAATTTCACTAATAATGGTACAAACATTCAGATTCATCTTTAATTTTATTTTTGTTTGTTTTCTCTCTTTTCCCAGATGAATTACATTCAGAATACCTGTCAAATAAGGTGTTAAAACAATATGAGAACAGTAACTGTACAGCTGCATACCAAAAGTGTAGTTACACTCAACTAATTAAAATCTGATGAACTGATTAACAGAGGATCCACAGCAGAGGCGTAATTTACATAGGGTTGGTGGGTTATGAAAACCCACGGGCCCTGTTGGGGTGAAATCCTGTACCACCACCACACTGCCGAGGATTTTTGTTTGTTTGTTTGTTTAAATCCGAGGCAGAATGAGCAGCAGCTGCTTCTCTCCAGCCAGAGACGCTGCTACTGGCTCGGGCCCCGAGCTGAAGGGGGCCCCGAGGGACGGCTGACATCGGTCAATTTTAATGACAAATTTAAGGCGCTACACTGGACGCTGCAACGACAACGTGTCGAAAATCCCCCGCATGGGGCCCTTTTCGGAGTACTCACCAGTTAGTTTCTAGAAGGGGGCCGGCGGAGAAGACGGCGGATCTCAATCAATTCAATCAATTTATTTTTGTATAGCCCAGTATCACAACAACAGTTGCCTCAGAGGGCTTCAGGGGATATCAGTGATTACATTACAATGACACGTCTGGAACCTACCTAATGGGGCCCCACTACTACCCGGCTTGCATCAACGTGCAGTCAGTGCTGCTAAACACACTTTCTTCGGGTGAGGATAGAGCGTCTTGCTGTCGTTGTCGGCCACCGCCGACATGTTTAGTTCACTCGTGACGCTCGCTAACTGGGAGCCACGCTAGCTAGGAGCCGTGCTGCTACCGCTGCTCTGCTGTGTTTACATGTGAGGGGAGGGGGAGGGGGAGGGGTGCTGCAGGAGGGAGACGAAGCAGGGCGGAAGAACAGGAGCGGATTTTGAAAATACAATTCAACAAGTCGAATCAAATTAAATCAAATCAAATTTTATTTATATAGCCCTTTACACACAAAAAGTGACCAAAGTGCTTTACAATGAGATAAAAGCAATAAAATCATAACAAAACAAATAAAACGGATGGTACAAATTGAAATTTTGTCCATGATCAATTAAAAGGAGCTATGAAAATAAAAACAGATAAAATACAATTAAACCAAAGAGCCACTGTGCTACTGAGAGTTAAATGCCAGCCTGAATAGATGAGTTTTAAGCCTGGATTTAAAAAGGCCCAGGTCAGTGATGGTTCGCATGTCAGGGGGCAGTTTTTTCCAGAGTCTGGGCCCAGCAACAGAAAACGCCCGAGCTCCCCAATGTTTATATCGGGCTCTAGGGACTTCCAACAACAGCTGGTTTGATGACCTCAAAGCCCTGTTTGAACTGCAAACTTTGAGAAGCTCTGTAAGCTATGGGGGAGCAAGGCCATTAAGTGCTTTAAAAACAAAAAGTAAGAGTTTAAAATCGACTCTGAAAGAAACTGGAAGCCAATGCAGTGATAGAAGAACCGGGGTAATGTGCTCACGGCGAGGCGTGTTTGTTAGGAAGCGAGCTGCAGCGGTTTGCACCAGTTGGAGGCGATTCAGGCAAGACTGGGACACTCCGATGTAAAGGGCGTTACAATACAGGACTGTCTCAGAAAATTAGAATATTGTGATAAAGTTCTTTATTTTCTGAAATGCAATTAAAAAAACAAAAATGTCATACATTCTGGATTCATTACAAATCAACTGAGATATTTCAAGCCTTTTATTATTTTAATATTGCTGATTATGGCTTACAGCTTAAGAAAACTCAAAAATCCTATCTCAAAATATTAGAATATTTCCTCAGACCAAGTAAAAAAACAAAATTATAACAGCAAAACAAAATCAAACATTTGAAAATGTCCATTAATGCACTCAGTACTTGGTTGGGAATCCTTTTGCACGAATTACTGCATCAATGCGGCGTGGCATGGAGGCAGTCAGCCTGTGGCATTGCTGAGGTGTTATGGATGCCCAGGATGCTTCAGTAGCGGCCTTTAGCTCATTTGCATTGTTGGGTCTGGTGTCTTTCAGCTTCTTCTTGACAAAACCCCACAAATTCTCAATGGGGTTCAGGTCAGGGGAATTGGCAGGCCAATCGAGGACAGTAATGCCATGGTCAGTACACCAGTTACTGCTGGTTTTGGCACTGTGGGCAGGTGCCAGATCATGCTGGAAAATGAAATCATCATCTCCATAGAGCTTTTCAGCAGAAGGAAGCATGTCGTGCTCTAAAATCTCTTGGTACACAGCTGCATTTACTCTGGACTTGATGAGACACAGTGGACCAACACCAGCAGCTGACATTGCTCCAAACCATCGCTGACTGTGGGAACTTCACACTGGATTTCAAGCAACTTGGATTTTGCTCCTCTCCAGCCTTTCTCCAGACTCTGGTGCCTTGACTTCCAAATGAAATACAAAACTTGCTTTCGTCTGAAAAGAGGACTTTGGACCACTCTTCAACTGTCCAGTGCTTCTTTTCCACAGCCCAGTCAGACGCTTTTTCCGTGGTCTTGAGTTCAGAAGTGGCTTGACCATGGGAATACGGCTGTTGTAGCCCATTTTCCGGACACGTCTGTGAACAGTGGCTTTTGATACCTGGACTCCAGCTTCAGTCCACTGTCTTTGAAGCTCACCCAAATTCTGGAAGCAGTTCTTCTTCACAATGCTGTTCAGCCTGCGGTCATCTCTCTTGGTCGTGCAGCGTTTCCTGCCACATTTCTCCCTTCCAACAGACTTTTTGTGACTGTGCTTTGAAACTGCACTCTGTGAACAGCCTGCTCTTTGAGAAATGTCTTTTTGTGTCTTACCCTCCTGATGGAGGGTGTCAGTGATGGTCCTCTGGACAGCAGTCAGATCAGCAGTCTTCCCCATACTTGTGATTTAGTTTACTGAACCAAGCTGAGTGTTTTTCAAGGCTCAGGAAACACTTGCAGGTGTTTCGAGTTATTTAGACGATTCAAGTGATTACTTAAATAGCCTACTAGTATACTTTTTCATGATATTCTAATATTTTCAGACAGGATTTTTGAGTTTTCTTAAGCTGTAAGCCATAATCAGCAATATTAAAATAATAAAAGGCTTGAAATATTTCAGTTGATTTGTAATGAATCCAGAATGTATGACATTTTTGTTTTTTTAATTGCATTTCAGAAAATAAAGAACTTTATCACAATATTCTAATTTTCTGAGCCAGTCCTGTAGTCTATTCTTGAGCTGATAAAAGCATGGATTGTCTTTTCCAGGTCAGAGCGGTTTAAAAATGGCTTCACCTTGGCTAGGAGGCGCAACTGATAAAAACTCGCTCGGACCACACTGTCAATCTGTTTGTCAAATCTAAAATCACTGTCAAGAAGAACACCAAGATTTCTTACAGTAGGTTTAAAATGATCAGACATCACACCAAAGTCTCCAGGCAAGGAGTCGCCAAATAAGATGCAGTCTGTTTTTGCTTCATTAAGATGAAGGAAATTCTGACATAACCACTGTTTAATGTCAGATATGCAGCCCATTACTTGTTTGACAGCATCACTCGTATGTGATGACACAGGCAAATAGATTTACAGGTCATCTGCATAACAGTGAAATGATAATTTGTGATGGGCAATTATTGATCCCAAAGGCAGCATGTAAACAGAGAACAAAATAGGACCCAAAATAGAGCCCTGAGGCACTCCACATGTTAACGGGGCAACAGAAGAGGACAAACTGCCGATCCTAACAGAGAAACTTCTGTTTGATAAGTAGGATTTAAACCATTTCAACACAGTACCACGAATGCCGACCATCTCTAGGCGCGACAAAAGAATACTGTGATCAATAGTGTCAAATGCTGCTGTTAGATCCAATAGTACCAGAACAACAGGACATTTAGCGTCAACAGCGAGGGCGACATCATTGTGAACCTTCAACAGGGCAGACTCTGTGCTGTGTCTTGACCTAAAACCAGACTGAAATTTCTTGAGAATAGAGTAATGATCTAGGAACACATGGAGCTGTGTAAAAAAGAACTTTCTCAAGAACCTTTGAAATAAAAGACAGATTAGATACTGGTCTAAAATTAGATAAGATACTAGAATCAAGCTGAGGCTTTTTTAGCAGAGGTCTGACAACAGCATGCTTAAAAGCATCAGGGACACATCCAGAGTTGAGAGAAGTATTAAGATCAAGAGGGAGGGCCCCACAATGTTAAAAACCTCCTTCAGCAGTTTGGTTGGAAAGATGTCTAAAGAGCAGCTGGTCGTCCTCATACCGTTTACAATGTCTGTGAGGGACGGAAGTGAGGCAGGCTCAAACTGATTGAACACTGCTGGGTATGAGCTCGTCAAATCAGACTGGTCTGGACAGTTGCCACTGCTGCACAGGGCTCTCACAGACTTCACTTTGTCCATGAAGAAGTGCAGAAAGTCCTCGCAGGTAGAAACAGTGGCGTCTCTTAAAGATGATATATGAGGGCATCACCACAGAGCTGATGGTACTGAACAACACTCGAGGACAGTGAGCACTTGCAGAAATAATATTAGACAGGAATTGGGACTTTGCCTCTGTCACTGCCCTCTGGTACTGGGTGAGACTATCCCTCAGCATCTCCAGTGATACGTGTAGTTTGTCCTTTTTCCATCGTCGTCCGGCCTGACGGCAGTGCTGTCTCAGGGCCCCTGTGGAGTCATTCAACCAAGGGTCAGCTCATGGTCTGGAGGGCCTACACTTGAAGGGAGCTATTAAATCCAAAATGCTGGTGCAAGTGGAGTAGAAAGAAGACAACAGGCTATCCGGATTAATATTATCAGAAACAGGAAGCTCCATGTCTATGAAAGCAGCAGCAAATTCCCCTGCCGTTGAAGAGGTGATTATCCAACGGGAAGAGGCGGGGACAGGGGCCTTACAGACAGGTGGAGGGGTGAGAACATCAAAGATGACAATCGAATGATCAGAGATGGGCGTGTCTGATATTTCCACTATAGACACAGGCAAACCATAGGAAATTATTAAATCCAACGTGTGCCCGCCCTTGTGTGTGGGCCCATTCACAGACTGAGTTAGATCAAAAGATGACGGCAGGCTTTTGAAATCATCTACCTGCTGGTTGGATGGGCAACAGACGTGTATGTTAAAATCTCCACAAATCAGGATATATTCATATTTGGGTGCAACTTCTGCTAAAAATTCAGAGAATTCCTGGATAAAAACCCTGTTGTGTTTCGGAGGTCGATATACAACAGCACAACAGATTGGAGAAACAAGGTCCAATATAAACAACTGCACTTCAAATGAGGAATAATTATTTGCATGTAAATACTTGCATGCATAGTTATCCCTAAAAACCGTGGCCACGCCCCCTCCAGTAGACGCCTGCGGGGTGCTAAAAAAAGAGCAGCAAGGTGGGAGAAGCTCCGTAAAAAGACTGTTATCATCATGTTTTATCCAGGTTTCAGTCAACAAAAGGAAATCCAACCTGTGGCTCTTGAAGAAGTCCTTTAGGATGCAGGTCTTCTTTGAGAGAGACCTCGTGTTGAGAGAGCAAAGCGCAGCGTGGAGCGGCCTTTCTGCTCAGAACCAAGAGCAACGGGATGCAGGTTTTTCTGTACGGAGCCTCGCCGACAGACGCTGATGCGCCGCGGGCAGCTGAGTTGTCCATGATCCTCGGCGGGGACAGGTGACCGGAGCCACCGGACCTCTGAGGAGCGCCGCACGGTGAGACCGAGGTATCTGGGAGGGATCCGCGTGACAGGGTTGCACGCTGAAGACCGCGCCAGTTAAGTCCTTAGGCGAACAAGCACACCACCTCTTCTGCCCCGCTTTCTGCTGCGGCGTTTGTGTGGCAGCGGTGCGGGTAGGCGCTGCAGATAGTGAGGCAGAGACGCCAAGAATGGCGGTAGCGTCTTTGACTGATCGCTACAGCCAGAGATCGCGGATTTTGTCACGGAATCACGAATATCCAGAAGGGTCTGGCGATCATACAACAGTAGTGGTGACACACGTTCAATAAAAACAGTTAGAAACAGCAGTAAAGTTAAAATACTGCGCAGAGGTAGACGGCCAGCCGGATACAGTGGCGCCATCTTGGAATTTGCCAAGATGAAACAAGTTTCAAGTGGCACTAGATCCTCTATGCGATATTATCATGTGCGCATTTTGAACACGATATTGAAATTTAATTTTTTAATACCACGATTATCGTCAATACCGGTTTACCACGACAGTCCTAGCTGGAACTCTAGACAAGTGAGCAAACACCTATGTGAAGTTTTGATGCCAACTTTAAACTGATGGTTTAGCAGAGTAGCAGAATCGACAAACAACTGCCAAGCAGCCAAGATATATTTGACTGAATTATTAATGCTCATAAAGTTGAATGGAACTTGAATTTGATGTTTATAAAGTTGTTTACATCATTAAAGCAGTGATTGAACCTTTGAGGGTACTTATTTGTTGCTTATTCACTGAGTCACAGCCTCAGATTTTGAGAAAGAGAATATAGTTTAATACTGCAGTAACGTTTCTTGACCTTAAATCACACGAAATGTTGTCTCTGCTGTGAGTTTTTCTAGAATAATTGTACAATAAAAAGTTGTTTCATGAGTAACCGTATTGTCTTCAACATATTTTTATTTTCATAAAATTTCACATTGCGGTTCTTTGACTCTGAGCCGACAAGTGGCGTTGTCCACTCCAGCACCCCACCAGAAAAAGCGTGGTCCTCACGGTGCCTCAACGTTGCGGTCTCCGGTTATTCAACTATGGCTCGATAGATGGTGCAAAAGAGCGGCCTGACAATGGGGTCCTGAAAGTGCTGTCTCCGGTGCTGCAGACACGTCATTGGTTTCAAAGTCACTGCGACTGCATGGTCAGAGGGAAAACCTGGACTGGTTTTTCAGTGTTTTGGTCTTTCTCTATATAAACAAGTGGAATGGAGTCACTGAAGGGCTCTCTGGCTGACACTTTAAGCGAGACTGAAAAACTGAAGCAATTAAGCAATTAAATGATCATTCCTTTAAAATTACATTCCAACTGCTTTATGTAGAAAATACATTTGTAGCTTAAAATCAGCCTAACAACACCACTCGTGATATGCAGATTAAAAGTCATTACTTGTAGAACTGCTCCACATTTCAGACTATAAAGACTGAAGCTCAGCTGGCTTGGATCAAACTGGATCCTGATGTTTCCCAGAAGGCCTGCTGGACTCTCTCTACTGTCCTCCTGGATCCTGGATCCTGCTCGATCCGGTCTTTGGTTCTGGTCTTGATTCTGCTCCAGATCAGCTTCCACCTCTTTCTGAACCTCCAGAAAAGCTTTTTATGTCAATTTCTTACTGAGGTCCTTCTCTTTAATGGAGACAAGTCAGGATGAGTCAGAGACAGACACCTCCACCAGCTGTCAGCTCTGATGATCAGCTGATGATCTAATAAAGTCTTTGGTGTCAAAATGTCTGAGAAATGTGCAGAAATTTGTTTTATTCCCCCAGTGAGATTATTCCTGTGACTCTCTCTCTCTCTGTCACACGCACACACACACACACACACACACACACACACACACACACACACACACAAACACATTGAAAAGGAATCTAGGATGACAAATTAACTTCACATGCATGTTTCTGGACTATGAGGGAAAACAGCTCCACCTGCTCCTCTTCCAGCTGGCAGACTCTGATTCCTCCATGTTTTAATCAATTTGTCCCTTTAAATCCATTGAGAATGTTGACAATCAGGAACGTCCACAATTTAGTCCTTTAATTCCAAGATGATGAACTTTATTAATGTGTTGGTGAAGGAGAAGCAGAGCAGCAGTGACTCCAGCAGATTAACACTGATTATAATAGAAAGCATTGAATCAGAAAATCAACAGTATATGAACTCTTACTGATTCTGAGTTAACATTGGACAGTTCAATGAAACAGTTTCCTCATGTGATCTAACATTTCCGCTCACTGCAGCTGACGAGAGAAGAGAGACGTTTCCTGTCTGAGCAGCTGTGGCTGAATAACACCTTCACAGTGAGGTTGAGAAATTCATCTTCAAAGGATTAAAACACCCAAAACTAAAAAAGAGAGAATTTTCTAACCCGTGAAAGTGAAATAAAAACAACAATACACGTTTAAAGGAATTAAAAACAGAATAGAAAGAAAAACGAAACTAAAAAGAAGAAAAAAAAACAATTAAAAAAACCCCACAAATCTACAAAAGACTCAAGACCCCAAGTTCAGGGATGAGAAAATTGTAATGATGAATTTTAATTATAAAGAAATAAATGTCATATTTTCAAAATCTTAAAAGCTTAAAGCTGCATTAAGGAGTTTGCACGTTTCATGCGAAACAACGGCCCCTGCAGTCCTTGGGCGTAACTGCAGCTTAATGAAACACTCCTGCCTGTGGCTTGCATCCACGTGCACAGAAGAGGAAAACTCCTTCCTCGCTCTTTTAGTAGCGCTCGAGTAAAATGAAGTTTCTGGTGGGGTCTGTGCTGGAGTGTGGCAGTGCTAGAAGCCGGTCTTTTCTAATCCTGCTCAGTTGTTGCTCGCTAAGCATCTGGCGGAGTACTGGTGGACAAAACGAAACCTAAGGAGTCAGGTCAGCGGGAGCGCGCATTACGTCACATCCTCTAGAATCCCCCCCCCCACCCTAAAAAGAAACAAAAAAAATTCTGGTGCCGGACCGGCACTGCAACTTTCAAGTGACAATTTAGCGCTTTTAGCTGTACTTGTAATGAATATGTCAGGACACATTGTACACATCGTTGAATATTTGTAACATTTTTATGGTGGAAAATAAGTATTTCTAAAGTTGAAAAACTCCTTAATACTCCTTTAAGGTTAACAACTCCAAAATAAAAAGAAATACAATTCCAATCAAGACACATTTAATGTAACAGACAGCAGGGAACAAGAAAAGGAAAAGAAAAACAAATCAAATATTTTGGGAGGTAACAGAATGTCTTTTTAGAAATTTCACTTCAAATTGTAATCAATAAAGAAAATCAATATGTTTCTGCTTTCAAAGTCTCTGTGGCCTCGTGTGTAGATTCTTTTCTTCTGATACTCGACTCTTCTGTGTTTCTCAGAGAAGATTTTTAAACTCAAGTTGAGACTTTCTGTCAAAGATAAGTTCTTTGAAACGTTTCCCTCCAGTAAACTTCTACTTTTTACACTGTTTTTTTCCTATAATTTTGGTACATTTCACCAATTTTTCTGTAACTTATCCACATTTTATGACAGAAACATTCATTAATTCCAGGCGCCGACGTCCGCTCATAAAACATGAAGATAATGCGGAGGTGCAAAAAAGATGTAATTCCGGGGTTATTCCAGCAGGGGGCGATGATGCTGGTTTCAAAAAGAGCCCCGGTCTCATAGAAACCCATTCAAAAATGCCGATTTTCAGAGTGTACAAGGGGGTACCCAGAAGAAACCGGAATTAGGTCATGAAATACTAACAATAATGAGTTTCGACGTCTGGCTGTCAGATGTGCTGCAGGTAAGCCTCGTGCACATCTGTGAAAAAGCTGAGCTCCCAGAGTGACACTGACGCCTGTCAGGCGCGATTTATAGCAACAGAGTGCAGCAGCAGTCTGCGATTTTTTCCAAAATGGCGACATTGACTGTGAAGCCAGAGCAGCGCAAACATTAAATTCTGCTTTTTGCTGGAAAAAACAGCAGCAGAAACACTCAGCTTGTTGCAGCAAGCCTACAAGGATGATGCTCTGGGGAAGACTCAGGTCCATGAGTGGTTCGGGGGTTTGAGAAGGGCCAGATGTCGGCGCGTCAGGTCCGCTCAGCCGTGAAAACAATGCTGAGCTGCTTCTTGGCTGTCCAGGGTATCGTCCACAGCGAGTCTGTCCCTCCAGGTCAGACTGTAAATCAGGACTACTACATGGAAGTCCTCAGACGCTCCGTGAGGATGTGAGGAGGAAGCAGAGCGTCGTGGCGGAGTGGAGCCGGTTGATCCACCACCACAGAGCGCCAGCGGACACGGCGCTGCGCCTCACGCAGTTTCTGGTGAAGAATAAGATGAATCTCCTCTCCCATCCGCCTTATTCACCAGATGAAGCCTCCAGTGACTTTTTCTTGTTCCCCAAGTTGAAGAAGGAGCTGAAGGGACAGCGGTTTGCAGATGTGGAGGAGGTGACAGAAAAATCGCAGCCAGCAAAAAATGGCACAATTACGCACGGGTCTGACAACACATTCGTGAAGTGGGAGACACGGCTGGAGCGCTGCATTAATGCGGATGGAGATTATGTTGAATGCGACGGTGATGTTTTATTTTGAAATGTCAGAAATAAAAAGTTACAGTCAAATTCCGGGAACTTTTGGGTACGCCCTCGTAAATAAACATATAAAGCAAATCAAAAGTTCTTTTCCAAAGACCAGTGTGGTATTTTGTTGTTTACCTTACTGACGGTTTCGGCAGCTGTCAGCTGTCTTCTTCAGAGTGTTTGTCACGTGACAGTCCAAAATGCATAATAGTCCAAAAAGGTTCATTGGTCTTCCAAGTAATAATCCAAATCAAAAGTTCTTTTCCAAAGACCAGTGTGGTATTACCCGCAAGTCATCACGTGACAAACACTCTGAAGAAGACAGCTGACAGCTGCTGAAACCATCAGTAAGGTAAACAACAAAATACCACACTGGTCTTTGAAAAAGAACTTTTGATTTGGATTATTACTTGGAAGACCAATGAACCTTTTTGGACAACCATATAAAGTGCCCGGTTTCAGAACATGTTTCTATCACATGTCTCAATCACTAGTTTCTACAGTCGTGCTGCTTCACCAGACTCTGATTTTCACATAAATCATCTGTTGATTTTATATTACGAGTTAAAGTGTTGCATAAATCGCCCTATCACAGCACCTCCTCTGTCCTCGTGATGCGGTCACATGACGGGCTGGACCAATCACATTTACATCAGGTTTCAAATATTCAATGTGGAGACGTCCTGCTGGACTCGCTGAAGTCTTCAGAACGGGATTATGGAACTCTATGGGTGACGTCACGGAAGCTCTGTCATTATATTTACAATCTATGACTCATTCATTTTCTACCGCTTCTCCCCTCTCGGGGTCGTGGGAGCCGATCCCAGCTGCAGTGGGCGAAGGCGGGGTAAACTCTGGACAGGTCGCCAGTCTGTCTCAGGGCTGACATATGTACAGACATAAAATGATTCACTCACACATTCATACCTAGGGGCAATTTAGGGTGACAAATTAACCTGACTGGCATGTTTCTGGACCGTGGGAGGAAGCTGGAGTACTCAGAGAGAACACACACACACACACAGGGAGAACATGCGAACTCTACATAGAAAGGCCGGTATTTGAACCCAGGACCTTCTTGCTGTGAGGCACGAGCGCTAACCACTGCACCCTCGTGTGGCCCGGTGGTAACAAAAACATATTTCTCTTATTCTGAATCAAGATTATGAAGATCCTCTGGTCTCAAGGATGGAACCTCTCACCAGCAGGGTAACTCAAAAAGAAAGAATAATTGATACAAACAGAAAACATGATGGTAATCTTTCAATGTGGAAATTTGTGTGCTCCATTTAAACAGTGGAAGACTGAGGAAAATAAATTAATGAATTTTAAACTAAATAACTGGTGAGATGTGGACATGTAATGTTTATGACGTGGCTGTGTCTAACCTAAAGAAGTGAGGTGGGTCAGTATGAACGTCTTTTCTTTCAGCCTTTCTTGTGTGACCTTCTCAAAGCATATCTTCTTAAGACAGCATTACATTTCTTCTTTCTGTTAAAGCTTCCTTCACCTTTTTCACTGCATCCAACACTGTCTCTGCTTCCTTAGCTGCTTCATATCCAATAGCACCACCCACGAGTCCCCCTGCTGCAGCCGAGACTACGGCAGCTGCTTCGACAGCTAATGCTGCAAACCCTCCTGCCGACACTGCTGCAGATGCCGACACTACTGCTGACACTCCTATTAACCCATTAACTTCTTTTACAAGGTTTTTTGTTTGAGATATTTGTGTCACAGCCATTGTAACTAATGTAACCAGAGCCGCCATGCCAAAAAAAGCTCCCAACAAAGCCCCCGTTGTGACCCCGGCCAGTTCAATCAGAAATCTGTTGGCCACGTGGCGTCTGGCCTGGTTTCTGATCTCCTCTGGTGGCAGGTCTTCTGGAGATGATTGCCTGATTTGCTGCTCCTCTCTCTGGATTTCTCTCTCCACAGCTTGCAGCATGTTGTTGGTGTAGCATTGGCCGTTTCTTTCCACCGTTAGCTTGTCGATGGTCTTCAGTAACTCTTCCCTCTGGAAGTGGTTGCTCTTGTAGTCGTTCTGCAGCGTGTTGTCTTTCCAGTATTTGTTGTCGAAGACATGGCACCGGCTGCCGCACCTCTTTACCAGGTCTCTCAGCTTTTGATTCTCACTGATGA
The DNA here is from genome assembly GCF_902148845.1 of Salarias fasciatus. Lineage (NCBI taxonomy): Eukaryota > Metazoa > Chordata > Actinopteri > Blenniiformes > Blenniidae > Salarias > Salarias fasciatus. Next base: position 3,706,920 of record NC_043747.1, read on the forward strand.
ACTCCTCGATTTTCTTCCGTTCATTTAACTGGTCGCCGAAAGTGAAGACGACCACGGCGTGTTTGAGAGCATCTTCAGAGAAATACTCACATATTCTGCTGATGACAGCTTGCTCCTGCTCTGAGAATCTCTCAACTCTCAGAACGATGAGAAAGGCGTGAATTCCAGGAGCACACTCTGTAATGCACTTCATGATCTCAGGCTTCAAAGCTTCCTCTGTCTTTTCTGTATCAAACAAACCAGGCGTGTCGACCAAAGTGATCTTTCTGTCACTGACATCTCTGGTTTCAGATTGACATGTGGCAGTTCCAGAAACAGAAGAATGATGTGCAGTGAACAAGTCCTGTCCAAGTATGATGTTAGCGAGGCTGCTTTTCCCACAGCCAGTTTTTCCCAGCAGGACGATCCGCTTTGACTCTAAGGGAGAAAAAAGACTATGATCAAGCATATCTGAATCTTTAATCATGTGTTTTATTAAAGCAATTCAAAATGAAGTAAAGACGGACTGCAGTATGGTTACAACAGCCCCTATGATGAATACCAGAACAACAACTGCGACGTCACCTGCTATGGCGCAAAAAGGGCCCCACCCTGGAGCCAGGCTTAGAGGTTGGGACTCGAATGCATGCGCCTGGTGGCCAGGCATTTGCCCACCTGGCAGGTCTTAGCCTGAAGGGACAACAGAGTTCCGACGCACTCACCCCCCGTCGAGGGAACCGTAGAGGCTGGGTGCAGTGTGGATTGGGTGGCAGCCGACTGCAGGGTGCCACGCGACTCGGTCCTCAGACAAAAAGACTGGCTCTTGGGACATGGGATGTCACCTCATCAGAGGCGAAGGAGCCTGAGCTTGTGAGAGAGGTTGAGAGGTACCGGCCAGATATAGTCGGGCTCACCTCCACACACAGCCTGGGTTCTGGAACCCAATCCCTCGAGAAGGACTGACTCTCCTCCTCTCTGGCGTTGGCCGTGGTGAGAGGCACCAAGGTTGTCAGGGTTTCCTTAAAGCTACACAGCTCAGCCGCCATGTGTTTCATCCCGCGCATTCCAGGTGGGCAGTGTTGAAGAAACCAATTCATTGAAAATAATGATCTATCTGTTATGTTTGGAATGTGCCTGGGATGCGCCAGTGTGGAAACAAGCGCTCCCGCCAATGCGGAAGTGAACTAACGCCGCCCGCCACTCGTGATGTAGGAGGACAAAACAAGCACTCCCACCGCCGCCCCTCGCCACTGGCCACCACTGGGTATGACAGATTTCCCAGAAAGCCTTGCAATTGTCAAAACAATTGTCGCATCTGCCGTCGTCATCGGCAGCGACGACTACTGATGACGTACACGATTGTCGAAGGAGTTTCCCAATTCGGAGGGGTTTACTTTCGGCCCTACTCCTAAGCACTCCGTTTCAAAGGGGTAGGGCTAAGGGGTAGGGCTACAAAGAGAAATGGGATTGGACCTAAGTCTCTGGTTGTACAGGGACTGTCTTGGTTGATATCTGGGGACAGTACCTCTGGACTGGCAAACAGTAGTGGTGGTTCTCCTTTTAAAAATGGGGACTGGAGGGTGTGCTCCAACTATAGGGGGATCACATTTTTCAGTCTTCCCGGAAAAGTTTTTTCTTGGGTACTGGAGAGGAGGATTCGACCAATAGTCCAACCTCGGATCCAGGAGGAGCAATTCAGTTTTTGTCCTGGTCGTGGAACGCTGGACCAGCTCGAGACCCATAGGCTGCATAGAGTTGGCCCAACTAGTCCACATGTGTTTTGTGGACTTGGAGAAGGCGTTTGACTGTGTCCGTTGTGGTGTCTTGTGGGGGGTGCTTTGGGAGTACGGAGTCCAGGGCCCCTTGGACCGTCCGGTCTCTGTATGACCGAAGAAGTAATTTGGTCCACATTACCGGCAGTAAGTCAGACCTGTTATGGGTGCATGTTGGACTCCGGCAGGGCTGCCCCTTGTCACTGGTTCTGCATGTGATTTTTATGGACAGAACTTCTAGGTGCAGCCAGGGGCCGGAGGGGGTCCAGATTGGGGACTACAGGATTTCATGTCTGATTTTTGCAAATGACGTTGTCCTGTTGGGTTCATCCAATCCTGACCTACAGCATGCACTGGAGTGGTTTGCAGCCAAGTTTGAAACACTGGAGATGAGGATTAGCACCTCCAAGTGCAAGGCCATGGTCTTCAACCAGAAGAAGGTGGTCTGCCCTCTCCAGGTTGGCAGAGAAACTGCCCCAAAGTGGCGGAGTTTCAGTATCTTCTGGTCTTGTTCATGAGTGGTGGAAGGATGGGGCATGAGGATGACAGGCGGATCGTTGCTGCGGCTGCAGTGATGCAGTCGTTTTATCAGTCCATTGTGGTGAATACAGAGTTGAGCTGACAAGACAAAGTTCTCGATTTACTGATCTTTACTCCTACCCTCAGCTATGGTCATGAGCTTTGAGTCATGAGTGAAAGGACAAGATCCTGGGCACAAGCCGCTGAAATGAGCTTCCTCCGTAGGGTGGCTGGGCGCTCCCTTAGAGACAGGGTGAGGAGCTCAGTCACCAGGGAGGAGCTCGGAGTAGAGCCGCTACTCCTCCACATTCAGAACAGCCAGCTGAGGAGGCTCCGGTACCTCTTTAGGATGCCTCCTGGACGCCTCCCCGAGGAAGTGTTCGGGGCATGTCCCACCGGGAGGAGACCCCAGGGAAGACCCAGGACACACTGGATAGACTATGTCTCTTGGCTGGTCTGGAAATGCCTTGGTATCCTCCAGGAAGAGCTGGAGGAAGTGTCTGGGGAAAGGAAGTCTGGGCATCCCTACTTAGACTGCTGCACCCAAGACCAGGTTCCAGATAAGTGGTTGACGTTGGATGGATGGATTTAAGTTTGCAACATGCAGTGTTGCAGTGTAAAGGATAAGACGGGTGAGGTTTGTGGGGCCAAGAGCAAGTACAAGCATAAAAGTGGGGTGGGGAGAGGGAGAGGAGAGAAGCAGGAGCACGGCAGACTATTATATACAATTCACAGTAACATTAGGGTGGGGGAGGAGGTGTGACTGCAGTTGGATAGTAGATTAATATGTTCAGTAATTATGTTATATACATTATATTAATTATATTATTTTATAAAACACATCTTGCCTTGTTGTGGACAGGAGGCAGGAATTTATCTCATCAAAAAAGGTGATTTCTGATGAAATCCCAAGTGGATTGCCTCGCATGACTCTGTATGCATGAGTAATGTAATACTATGCAGTCATCTGCAATTATCCGACTCATCATTATTCAATTTCCTACAACTGTGTACTATCTGGTATGATTACGCAGTGATCATGCACATTTCTGGCTCTTGCGAATGCTGGGAATTGATCTGGGACTGTTCACATGTGAACCAGTCAGTCCACCACCAAAAGTTAAACATGTTAAATCTTTTAATGTTTTCCGTCTGAATGTGGACTGTGTCCTATTGATTCTAAATCATTTCGTAACACATTTCTTAAATCCACATACCAGACAGTTTGGCTGTGGGTGTGAAAGGGGATTCAGGACCTACCTTGAACCTGGTTTTGATCAATCTCGTCTTGAGAAGACTTGAAGACCTGTTGGCCCAAGTTAGTGTAAAGTGTTAAACCATTGTGAGCTGATGCTGTTTGCAGGACTCTTTATGTTTAGTCCAGAAAATCTGAATGATTAGCTTTTTCAAGATCATTTTTTTCCTCTTTCAACTTGCAAACATTACATTCAATACAAACCAAGGCTGTAAAAAGAGAATATTTTGTAACTGTGATTATTTGCAGCATTTCTGTAGTTCATCAAAATTAATCACTTTTTATGATCTTTAAAATTCTGTTATTTTTCATTTCGAGGCAGTTGTAAGCCCCTTAAAGGAATACTCCGAAGACTTTGGACCCACGCCATTTCCCTATCATTTACAAAGTGAGATAAGCTCATAAATACCTTATTTCTGTCTGTGTGTCCACCGGCTGGCTCCCAGCTGTTAGCATCGTAGTTAGCTTAGCTCAACTGCGGGAGGTGAAGAGGAGACAGAGCCGGACTGACGAAAGTGGACAAAATACTCCTTCCAGTGGTCCAGGGGATGGCGTATTAGCAAATGAATTAAATCCGAATGGTTATAAAAATGTTTTAAAAGACATGTTTTCCTTTTCAATCCTTTAAAATAGCGTGTTGATACACACAGATCTGCACAAGCATAGCGCTCCGCGGAAGGATATACCTGAGCACAGCGGCTGAGTCTATGGGTTCTACTGCTGTGCTCCGGTACATCCTTCCGCGGAGCACTGCGCATGCGCAGGTCTGTGTGGATCAAAACGTAATTTTAATGGATTGAAAAGGAAAACACGCCTTTTAAAATTTTTTATACCGTTAGGATTTACTTCACCTGCTAATACGCCGTCCCCTGAACCACTGGAAGGAGTATTTTGTCCACTTTCGTCAGTCCGGCTCTGTTTCCTCTTTACCTCCCGCAGTTGAGCTAAGCTAACTATGATGCTAACAGCTAGGATCCAGCCACTGGACGCACAGACAACAAAGATATTTATGAGCTTATCTCACTTTGTAAATGATAGGGATAGAGCGTGGGTCCAAAATCTTCGGGGTATTCCTTTAAGCATTTCTTACCAGAGTGTCTTAATTTAGAGTCATATAAATACAAAGAAAGAATTTATTTTTCACCTTTTTCTTTCAAAATAAAATGCCATGTAGATCCACTAGTATACTTCAAATTTTTCAAAGGTGCATTAAGTCCCCCCTCACCTTTTAAGAACGTTGCTCAGGTTACCAATTTGGGAGAGTTTAGGTAAATTCAGACAGTTTTGGGGCATTGCACCTGGTGGCGCAATGTGCATGGCTGGTGTTGCACTGGTGGCACATGGTGCACCACGCTGAATGGCCGGTGTTGCATCTGTCACACACCTCGCATGGCCTGTTGTGGGCACATTAAGTATGGCCGGCAGCGCAGACATGAAATTTGATAATATCTCCAGAACGGTGAGGTGTACACCGGGTCAGAACAGCCAACCTGATAACGTCCCTGAGAACAGCGTCTTTGACCATGTTGACTGGACTGCAGTCAGTTTCCACCCATTCAGTGATCTCGTTAGTTAGCTTCGTCAGCGTACTTTCATCCACTGGTCTGCACCAACTCTCACTCTCTAAAACTGTACTTTGGTAGAACTGAGGCGACCTGGGCTGAGGTGCATCGGCTGTGTCAGAAAAATGTGCTTTATGGTAATGAGACGTAGACTGACCTGGGCTGGACTGGTGGAGGTGGAGGAGGAGGTGGAGGAGGGGGTGGAGGAGGTGGTGTGTCCAGAGGTTTGAGGGTCCGGACTTTCCCTGACAGACAATGTCAGACTGTCTTTTCCAAGCTGTATGACATGCTGAGTCTGCTGCAGCACCGACTGTTGATCTAACACAGAAGTGGTCAGATTAGTCATTTCAAGAAAGACATGACGGTTAAATGGAATTATTTTCACTGGTTCAGCTCAAAGAACTTCACATGATCAGTCACATTCAGCCGTTCACACACTGGGAGCATCTCAACAGTTCTTCAGCCAGAATAGAGATTCAACCTCAGACATTCAGAATACAAGAAGACCCACTGTCACATAGTTCAAATGAAACACACCCTCTGCTTTCCAACAGTCACATCTTATGGCATTATTAGACAGGTGCTAGGGCTACTCAACCCTGGTCCTCGTGGGCCGTAGTCCTGCATGTTTTAGATGTTTCCCTCGTCCAACACAGCTGATTCAAATGATCAGCTCATCATCAAGCTCTGCAGAAGCCTGGTAATGATCCTGATCATTTGAATCAGCTGTGTTGGACGAGGGAAATATCTGAAACATGCTGGATTGCGGCCCACGAGGACCAGGGTTGAGCTAGGAGAAGACAGGAACTGTGTGTTGTACACTGTGTGCACTGTCTGTCGACTGGACCTGTCATTAAAAGGAGTATCCCCGGAGAAAGTCTTCTCTCCATCATTCCACATAGTGTCAGAAGCTCTTTGAGATTTGGACTCTTCATGGAAATAGTCAAGTGAGCTGGGATTAAACCGTCGTGAGGCAGGTTAGTTTTTCCCTACTGATGACGTATTGTTGCTTTCAAGAAACTTTCCTTTCAATAAGTCCACAGAGTGGCCTCTCTGGAAACAGCAGTTTGAATGTTTTAAGTTCGCCACGAAGCTTGATCAGGACGATGGCCAAGTGCAGGTGAGCTGCCTCATTTACGCCATGGGAAGCAAGGCGGAAAACATCTACAACTCATTCACATTTTCCCAGAATGATGACAGCAACGCTTTTGCCACTTTAGTGGGGTAGTTTGATGAATCCTTTTTTTCCATGGAGGACCATTATCCACAGTGTGCACGTTTTCATCAGCGAGCACAGCAGCCGGGAGAGAGAGCACAGTGTTTAATCTGAGCCTGTCCTGATCCGATATTGATATCGGATATTGGTCCAATATCAGCCAAAAAACAAGTATCGGATTTTAACGGATTGCATTTAAAATCTTCGATATAAGCGCTCCGTTCAGCAGTCCATGTTCTGCTCCAGCACTTCTATCCATAGGTGACTCTGGTTCACATTCTCAACACAGTAGGTGGCAGTAATGCACCTTAATGTTGGTTTCACCCGCCACAAATGCCACAGAGGAAGAGTTCCTGGATCCAGCCAATAGAACACCTCTTATCCAGCATGCAGAGCCCACGTGATCACAACAACACCTACGTGTGTGCGCTACTGAAGGAGAAGTGATGTCGGCCGTGTGGCAATATTTCACCGTAAACTTGGACAAAGACGTTGCAGCTGAGTGCAACACTTGTCATGCACAAGTTTCCCATGGTGTCACCATGATAGAAATCCATGCTTTAGACGAGCTGGAGGCACGACTGAGCCAGGAGCTGTAACGTGACGAACGGCAATGTCCATCAGGAGGAGCGGCATCTAAACCTGCAGGGCAGCAAGCCTGAATGAGGCTGATTCAGCCTCTCAGCCAGCGCTCCGGAGCAAGGCTTTCAGACGTTCCTGCAGGGGGTTTCTCTGCTGATCCAGGTCCTGAGAACCCAGCATTACACAGGACCAACTCAACAACTGGTAGTGGCAATGTCCTTTCTAAGAAAAACAGTTTTCACACCCCATATGTGTCTGCATTTAATGACTCTTGCTCAACAGAAGCCCAGCCATGTTTTAGCATTTGACATTTCTTTCGAATTAGTGGTGCTGAATGGAAAACAACCAAGAAGCAAGGCAAGCAAACAGAAAGAATATGATTCCCTCCACGTCCTCCATGTTTGCACTGCAAATTCTGCCGCGTTTGCTAACACATAATGACGTCACATCCTCCATTGTAACACGGCCATTTGTCACCCACCTGACATTCCAGCTGTCACCCGGCACAATGGAAACCTGACACTAAATGTGCCTTTCCCAACCTGACCCGACCCGACCCATTAGGGGTGTGAATCTCAGCACTGAGGACGATTCGATACGCATCTCGATGCACTGCCAGCGATATGATACTTTAACGATACGTGGGATTTTCTAGCGATACGAAGCGACACAGTGCGATCCGATATGATGTGATACGATGCGATTCAACATGATGCAAATAAGCAAAGAAAAAAAAGATTAAAAAAGATATAATTCGATATGATACTACAAAAAGGATTTATTTATTCCTCATAGGCACTTGACAGTAAATTCAACAAAAGTGCTGATTTTGCCATCTTAAAAACTCTCAATGAGTAACTTAAAGTGACACTTCCCACAGTGCAATCAATGTTTTTTTCAAACTCCTGTCTGCAAAACATCCTGCTGATATGAACTCACTAGGAGGGAGGCTGATACAGTAGTGAGGAGCAGAAAGTGTAAACCAACTTTCACCCTTTCACAATGGGGTTTTGTGCAAAGAAAATGTAAACATTTTGGCATCTGAGACTGACAGCTGCTACTGTAGTGTAAACACAAACAGACAACTCTCACTGAGTGTCTTTTATGAAATGTCCATCTCCATATGACAAAGTAAAAAATTTAAACAATAAAGTAAAAATTTAAACAATAGTTCAGTCATAGGCTCAAAGCTGCTGTGTGTATTGTAAAGTAGACAGACTACTCCCTCTGAGTGTCTTATTATGAAATGTCCATAAGAATTACAAAAGAAAAGAAGATGAAAACAGGTCTTTCTGCACATGCCACTCTCGCTATCCACACCTCACTTTGTGATGCATTTCGAATGGCACTGCTTCTATTTTTTTTTCAGGATGATCAGTTGGTCCACATGTTCAGGAAGAAGCCGACTGCGCTCTGCTGTTGGCACTAAGGAAAAGTCATTTTGTGTGAAATAAAAGATTTTCTGGGGCTAATTCTGAAACTCGGAAGAGAAAACGCTCTGTTTCACTGAAAATCCCGCCTCTCCCCCTGTGGACTTTGACTGACAGTGAACTTCACCCAATCAGCACTTCAAAACAAATACGCTAGCTAGCTTTAGCTCTTTAGCTCTGGCTTCTCCACGCGCGAAAACGTCTTTTCCTGTGAGAAACTCACCAAGCGCAGACCCTCCAGACCCTTCAGACCCTTCAGACTCTTGCTCTTGCTTGACTGTTGCTTTCAGACGATGGTCAAAGTTTATCTCCGTAATCAGAGTTAGAAAAAAGCAGCAACGCTGATTGCCGAGGGCCTGCGGGAGGGAGGGGGGCTCAGGGGAGCCATCTTCACCGTGTGACGTGAACGTGGGAAACAGAGCGTTTTCACGGGTGCGGGAGGGGCTGCCTCTCTGAGCAGCAGAAACGAGAGGAAAGCTGAAACACGCAGGCATGAAGGAAAAAAACGCTTTGGGGTGTTTTTGGTGAGTACATAACTATGTAACAAGGTTAAAACATACAAAAAGTGAATTATGCATGATACAGCCCCTTTAAGTGAGACATAAATTAAGAGTAGAACTAACTGCTGATAATATCGTATTTCTTACCATATCCTCCACTTGTTCTGCTATTCTCAGGAATATCACGTCCTTTGCAGTGTTGTCAGCATCCATGAAGTGCAGGTCTTTGAAGCAGGGATGAGGCATTGTCCAGGAAGTCTTGGATGTAGTTGTAACAGGACTCAAAGTCCTGTCTGAATTTTTTTATATCTCAGCAATGACCGCTCGCTGTGGTTTTCTCCAAATTCTGACTGCAGTTTGGCCAGTAGTGGGGAAATGGTGGAGATAGTGGGGTCTTTTCCTCACTGAGGAGCGTGGTTGCCAATTTCAGGGGGGACATCAGTTTCACAATTTCTGGGATGACTTTCATCTCATCATCTGAGAGGGCAGGCAGTAGTTCTCCCCTTGGCTGGATTCTCCTTAATACTGCCGCCAAAGCATCCTTCTGTTCCCAAAAACGCTCCAACATCTCAAGGGAACTGTTCCACCTTGTGGGAACATCATGGATGAGCTGGTGGTGTGCCAGACCCAAGTTGTGCTGCTGATCACGGAGAGCATCAGAAGCTTTGGTACTTTTGTGAAAAAATGTTACGACTCTCTTTATTTTCACCAGGATAGGTTCCACCTCGTCCACTTTAAATGTTTTTTGCGAGGATGAATTCAGTGTGTGTGCTCTGCACCGCACACGTGGCTTCATTTCTGCAGCAGACCCAGCCAGGACCATGTTTGTTGCATTATCTGTGAGTAATGCTGGCTTCTTGTCACCAATCTTCCACTCGCGGCAAACATTACGCAGTAACTCTGCAAGATTTGCTCCGGTGTGAGACTCACGGAAAGCTCTGGTCTGGAGAACGTTTTTGCATTTCCCACTGCGTGTCAATGTGGTGTTCCGTCACTGTTATATATGAGTCAGTGGCCCAAGACGACCACCCATCCACTGTAAGTGCAACTCTTTGTGCACAGTTCAGTGACACAACAATCTCACTTTTCACTTTGTTGTACAGATCAGAGATATGTTTGTCAGTGAAGACAGACCTGTCTGCTATTTTATACCGGGGTTTCAAAACGTGCACGAGCTGTCTGAAGCCCTCGTTTTCCACCACGTTTTAAGGCTGCATGTCATTGCATATGAAGTAAGCAATGGCGTTAGTTGTAGCCATTGCGCGGTCAGAGTTTGCTGCGAGAGGACCCCCAAAACAGAAAGCGAAACTTTTCTGATTCTGACTTGATGTGCTGAGTTTATCTCCGGTGTCAGACGATGAACTAGACGGGTAGGAAGCGGCACACTTGCTGGTGATATGGTGTACTCTATTGAAGTGGGTCTGCATGTTTGTCGTGCTGCCTATTGTACGGCTTCTTGACGTGGCATTCTTTGCAAATGATGGACGATTTGTCGAGATTTCCATCTGCAAGTGTTTGAAGTGTCTCCAAACATATAAGTTAAATGTTGCGGGTGCATTAAATGTAGAATCTTCCTCGCTGCTGCTCACACGGATGCCCACGATGTTTTGCGAGATGTGCCTCATGGCTTCGGTCAGTCAATACAAAACACAAAATAATGATGGTGCATTCACTGCGCCTGGGGAAACAGCAGATGGGGTGAAGTTTACAATGAATTAAATGAATTGCTTCGGATTTTACCGATACCCGCCAACACACCAAGTTCAAACTAGATTTCACCCATCCATTGCATCGACATCTAGTGAATGACTCCTGATGGGTGATACAAGGTTTCACCTTGCTGAGGCACTTGCCAATTTTTGGATTGTGCAGCAGAGTGATTGCATGAAATGTAGTGTCATGTCATGTCATATACGAATGTAATGTGTTTTTAATCGTGCTGGGCAACGATTCAATTTCTTAATCGCGATTAATCGCATAATTGTTCTGCGATTAATTGTGATTAATCACATTATGCGCAAAATATATTAATGAATTCAAAAGTACTCTGTAATGATCCTCCTGCCCCCAGCCGGGGACAGGGACCTTTTTTTTTTTTTTTTTGCAAGAAATTTTCAAGAAGCATAATTTTACAATAATAATTTTACAATTCATCAAATATGATTTATAATAACTTAAAAAACCAAGTCTTTACCAAGATTGACACACACACACACACACACACACACACACACATACACACGCACACACACACACACACACACACACACCAGAAAGAGCAAAGCAGATGTAAAACAAAGCTTGTTATGAGCGCACACTTTCTCAAACTTCATTCTGTCTCTGACCGTGCCCGGGTCCTCTGGTCCTGGCTGGCCTGGGGGTCTCCACACTTCGGTGTGCGGGTTCCCCTTGGTCTGGCGGGGTCGGGGGTCGAGCGCTGGGGCCCTAATATTAATGACCTTCGCCTTCTCCTGGTGTGGACGGCACCACTGGTAGTGTTTTGCCATGATGCTTAGTGCCATGCCATGTCTCCTCTGCTGTGTGCAAATAATTCGGAGTGTGTGTGTGTGTGCGTGTGTGTGTGTGGTGTAGAGTTGCCAACCGTTCCTTGAAAAACGGAATCGTTCCGTATTTGGATGTAAAAGTGTGCGTTCCGTACTGAGCTGAAAAGGAACGCACTTTGTTCTGTATTTTTGTGAGAGTCAAAACGTGAGCAATGGAACATGCGCTTCTTTTTGAAAACTTACGGTAAATTGTTCACCGGCTCTCTGACGTTCTGTGACCAATGAGCTGACAGAGATGGCTCGACAACGCAGAATCACTCTTATCTCATTGGTCAAAAAAAAAAAACGTTCCTGGGAGGCTACGGCAGCTCATTGGCCAGTAGTCAGTTCGTCACAGAGGCATGGGAAGAAGGAAATCAAAACATTACAGCAGCATGGCTTCCAGAGACATGGAAGTTTGTGCTGTTTCCATATCACATATATCATATATCATGTTTAGTTCATTGATGTGTGTCTGCTGCTGCAGACTGTGGTGTGTTTTCAGTTTAGAAACGGAACCTTGTTGGTGTTTTTGTTCAGAAGGTTTTTCAGTTTTGATTTTGCACTTTTTTAGTTGAAAATAAAAAAAAAAGAACATGTTAAAATCCAGAAGAGACAGCAGCTGTTTGTTATTTTGCACATTTAGCAATAAATATAGAATAGAATAGGAATAGAAGACTTTTTTAATCTCACAGTGGAGAAATTTACAGGTGTATAGGCTCATAGAACCCACAGCGGGGTGCAAAAGTAATGAATGGTGCAATAATTAACAAGTTATAGTGCAAATCATACTAGGATTGATAATAGAAGCTAAAGACAATGAAGATCTAACTGTATGTACAACCTGAATCTTAAAAATGTAACAGGATATATATACATACATATATATATATATATATATATATATATATATATATATATATATATGATATACAATATATACAATACAATATGCAATATATGATGCAGTATGATATAATAGGTACAATATGTTTTAGCAGAGTGAATGGATGATAAAGTGTCGCTGAATTTCTGAAAGGGCGGGTGCAGGATATTATAATGTCCAGGATTAGGTTATATTTTGCACAGTAGAACTGTACAGTCTGACAGCGGTGGGGATGAGAGGCCTGTGGCAGCTCCTTCCTGCTCTGAGGGTCTCAGTCTCCTCTGACGGAGCTGCTGAGCTGCTCTACCGTCTGGTGCAGTGGCTGAGAGCTGCTGTCCATCATGATGATGATACTGGAATGATAACTGTCTCACTGTAGGCCTCAAATACAAACAGATCAAGCTGATCATGAGTTATTGCAGTCTTGCTGCTGTAGGTGTAATGCAGTAGCCTAATGTGTTTTTCTCGTCTGTAACAGGTATAACTGTGGCAAAATGCTGTTATATATGCGTTTTTCACCCCCCCAAAAACCCAGTTTTTTTCAGGTGCCCGCGAGAGGCGTTTCTTATTTCAATCTCTGGGAGTTGGCAACCCCAGTGTGGTGTATACTTATTGATGGTGCAGTTTTTATTCTTTTGTTTTTATGACTGTTTTTACTGTTCAGCACTTTGCCTTGTTTTTATAAGTATGAAAAAGTGCTCTACAAATAAAGTTTGATTTGATTAGATTTGATTTGACCCTCAGAGTCTCAGACAGAGAAGACAGGATAAATTCAGTGATGCTGAATTGTGCCTCATTCAGCCAGATTGTGTGTTGAAGGAATGAAAATAAACTTGCAAAAAATATCTCAATTATGTATAAGGTAAAGTATCTTCTCGACCACAAATCGTTACATATATTGTATTGTTCCTTGGTGTTACCATATCTGAGCTATTGCGCTGAGATATGGGGAAGCAACTATAAAAGCTCAACATTGCAAATCTCGCTTTTGCAAAAGAAGGCCATAAGAATAATTCATAAAGCTGGTTATTTTGACCATACAAATATACTGTTTCTTAAATCCAAAACACTAAAGTTTCAGGACATTGTAGAATTTCAAATAGCTCAACTCATGTACAGAGCACAGCAAAACTCCTTGCCAGAAAACATTCAAAAGCACTTTCATCATCCATATAATGTTTATCATCTCAGAGACATTGGTTGCAAATTTCTTATTCCCAAACACAGATCGACAATGAAAAGCTTTTGTGTCTCCGTTTCAGGTGTAAAACTTTGGAACAACTTAAGTCCAGATCTGAAAAAATGTTCAAGCATGAGGATATTTAAGAAAAAAATAAAAGAATCGATACTAAAGAATTACGACCTTAAGGAAATCAACTAATTTGAAGATGTTTTCTTTGTCTTTGGAATTTATGATATGTTACTGATCTGACACAGGAAACTGATAATGATAAGTTTCAATTGGGAGAGGGGGTGGGATTAAATAAGCTCTGCTTCTTCCCACTCCTTTTCAGACATGTAGGATGGCATCTATGTTCTTTATGTTTGGTATATTTTGTTTGAATTGATGTCTGTTTTGATTGATGTCTGCTTTACAAAGTCGCTATTTAGATGACTTTTCAATATTGAATTATGGTTTGCATGTTTGAAACAAATAAATTCATTCATTCATTCATTCATTCATTCATTCATTCATTCATTCATTCAAGGGAAATTTACTTTATTTTGCGTGTTTTCAGCACCTGAAGACCGCCCAGCGGGGCGAAGCGTTCTGCCGGCAAAAGACGTGATTTAATAGTCACTTTCACTTTTGTCATATTTGCGCTTGTTATTTCAGTTTGTGCCTCATACCAGCCTTTTCCTCCTGATTTTCAGGTAAGCAATGCGTTAAAACGCCCAGCCCTAGTTTTTAACGTGTCTGCACCAAAAACAAATTTCCACCTTGGTGGACAATAAAGTATTCGTATTCGTATCTCGCACATGCGCATAGATGCATCCATTAATATCGATTATTTTCCACACTCTCAGTACCGATACGAGCTGTGCAGTGGAAACGTTACTGGAGGCACCAGCGGTCTCACAACCTGTGTTTCATGCAGCCGCAGCGTCTGTCTGCTGTTTAAACCACTTGAAATGGCATCAAGTTGCAGACGACAGAGCTCAGCAGAGCCACACACCACTTTCTGAAAACTTAAAGCATCCTTGACATGATATTTCATAGCGACAGCCTTCATGTCTTGATGTGGATTCATATCACCGTTCATAATAATAAACGGAGCAGGAAGTGGAACAGAAACCATTTAGCCGATAACTGGAGAAAACTGAAAGTGCATCCCGGACTGGAGCACAGAGTCGATTCCACCTACTTAATTCCACCTATGCTAATTAAATCCAGAATAAAACTTTTCGATGTTTCTGGCTGTTTTGAAGTTTCCTATCCCATTTGAAAACGAAAGCAAAGGCCTGGATTTATTTCAGAGGATCTGCTCCTGAAATGGACCAGTCTGTCAGAAGTATGAACAGTCACCTTGAGTTTAATTTAGCCTTTTAAATTCATTCATTTAGTTTTATTTACACTTACCTTCTCGACGTCTGAAAGCAGTCCTGTAGATGTTTTCTGACACTTCCTCCACAGGTGAACACTTTCCTCCACCTGATTTGGGTTTGCTCTGGAAATAAGATCTAATTGTCTTCTTCTGCTCCTTGGACAGTCTGCCTCTGCCACCTTCAAAATAAACCGGGTAGCTGTATTTATTACCCATCTTTCTCCAGTGAAGAGTAAATCACAACAAATACAACCCTCCAGCACAGCTGGGCTTCAGACAGGCTGCTGTGTCGATGGCTGCAGGGTTTGGGTTAAACGTATAGAGGCAGGAAATGAGCAGACTTCCTTCTGCGGAGGATCAGAGAGAAACCGCATGGCTCTGTGCTGAGGGGGAGGGTGAGTGGAGAGGTTTGTTTTGGTTTTGATTTTTAATTTTCTTTTATGACTCAATCAGTCAAATCAAAAAAACAGCATGAAAGAAATACTTAGACTTACACAGCCTTTACTGTCGTTCACATATGCACAATTCTATACAGAATTAAATTTTGCTGTAAATGGCTCAGCACACTGTTGGATACCAAAAAAAAAAAAAAAAAAAAAAAAGAGAGAGAGAGACATTTAACTTGAATTTCAAGTTGTGTTTCGAGTAGTGCAGGACGGTGAAGTGGGCATGGTGCCTGTGCTTATAGTCGTTATAGTCGGTCATTCAGCAGTCTGGTGGCCTGTACAAAAAGCTATTGCAGAACTGAGTCGTCCTGAATGCTGCAGAACCTCCATCCAGAGGCCAGCAGGGAGAACTGTCGATGGTGGGGGTGTGAAGGGTCACTGCTGATGCTTTTGGCTCAGGATATGTGCGATGTCATGGATGGAGGGTAGAGACAGGTTTTTTCTGCTGTCCTCACCACTCTCCCCACATCGTTCCAGTCAGAGGCACTGCAGCCTCCACACCACACAGAGAAGCAGTTGGTCAGAATGTTCTCTGTGGTGCATCTGTAGAACGTAGTGAGGATGTCCGGGGGCAGGTGGACTCTCCTCATCTAGACCAGGAAGTTCATGCTCTGCTGTGTCCTCTCAAAGGGCAACTTCGGTTTTTTGACATCTGGACCTTATTTCTAGGTGTGTGCATGCTCATATACTCACTCAGACAAACATCGTGCAGCTCGGAGTCCTTCAGAAGTTATTTAGATCTAACCGATGTAGCCGCACTTAGCGGGGGCCACGGCAATGGAGCTTCAGCGCGGGACATAATCTCTGCTAAGTCGCTCATTTCGACTGTATTTCTTCATCCATCGCCAGTGTTATCATAAAATCAGCTCGTCTACCGTCTTCAGGTGAGTCAGCTGACAGTTTTCGCTAACTTAGCCACAATTAGCTCAGATGGGAACGTTGCGGCGCTCCTCTCCCCAGCAGAGAGGTACTTTGAGGTGGCCTCGGCTGTCACGGTGCCCCGGCGTCTGACTTCCAGGGGCTGAGTTGGAAAATGGCCCTCAGCTGCTCCACGGAGGCTCCGGACACTGTCGAAGATGCACGGCTCGCGCGCGGCCGCTGGATGTCTCTCCTCGCCGGGAGGAAGCGTATCTCCGCTCCCCGGCGGATGCGCGCTCCACGCCGGCCGCGGGACGCATGACGACCCGCCGCGCCGCGGCCGGAGCTCTCTCCTCACCGGGAGGAAGTGTATCTCCGCTCCCCAGCGGATGCGCGCTCCAAGCCAGGCAGCGGGACACCGCCGGAGGCCCCCCCTTCCGACCGGAAGGCAACCCAGCGCCGATGGATTGAGAAATACAGTCGAAATGAGCGACTTGGCAGAGATTATGTCCCGCGCTGAAGCTCCCTTGCCGTGGCCCCCGCTAAGTGCGGCTACATCGGTTAGATCTAAATAACTTCTGAAGGACTCCGAGCTGCACGATGTTTGTCTGAGTGAGTATATGAGCATGCACACACCTATAAATAAGGTCCAGATGTCAAAAAACCAAAGTTGCCCTTTAACCAGTGACGCAGCCTTGAGGGGAGCCTGAGCTGAGGGTGATGACCTTGGAGGTCTTCAGCCCGACCCCCACTGACTGTGGTCTGTCAGTGAGGAAGTCCAGCAGCCAGTGGCACAGGGGGGTGTTGAAGCCAGGGATCCCAGTTTGTTCTCCAGATGTTGTGGGATGATGGTACTGAATGTTGAACTAAAGTCCAGGAACAACAGCTGCATATGGGTGTTCTTCTCCTCCAGGTGTGCAAGACTCAGGTGGACAGTGGAGGAGATACTCAGTTGAGCGGTTTGGCCTGTTGGCAACCTGGAGAGAGACTGGAGATGATGTGCTTTTTTACTGACCTCTCAAAGCACTTCCTCATGATGAGTCAGCGGCACTGTGGCTTGGTCCAATGACGTGTTAAAAATGTCTGTTAAAACACCAGCCAGCTGGTCTGCACATTCCCTGAGAACCTGCCCAGGTATGTTATCAGGGCCAGGGGTCTTCCCGGGGTTGACCTTCCTCAGAGTCTTCTTCACATCAGCTGTATCAAGATGGAGGGTCTTTTCACCCTGGTGGACGGCCTTCTTTGCAGGAGAGCTGTTGAGTGCCTCAAACCTCCCAAAAAGGTATTTAGGTCATTTAGGAAGTCTGAGTCAGCCTTACCTGCTGGAGGGGGGCTATCTTGTAGTTAGTGATGGCCTGTATACCTTTCCACATATTCCTGGTGTTGCTGGCGTCGTGAAAAAGGTCCTGGATCTTTTGACTGTGAGCTCGCTTTCCTAGTCTGATGGTACAGTTTAAGTTGGTTCTCGCTGTCGTCAGGGCCTCCTTGTCGTCAGGCCTGAAGGCTGAGCTTCGAGCTTTTAGCATGTTCCGTACTTCACCAACTATCCAGGGGTTTTTGGTTATCTCGGGTGCTGATGGTCTTCCTAACACTGACGTCCTCTGTGCATTTGTTGATGTATGCTGACGCAGACATGGCGTACTCCTCAATGCTGGTTTGATTGTTGTAGGTGGCCGCAGTCTGGAACATGTCCCAATCCGTGCACTCAAAACAGTCCTGAAGAGCCTCCATTGCCAGACCACACCCTCACCCACTGCATGAAAAGCCAGATTTTTGGCCCTGGAACCTTCAGGAAGTGTACCTCGTTTCCGGCAGTTTCCAGGTTGTGAACTCCAGGTGTACCTGTGCTGTAAATTGTCAGAAAACCAATTCGTGTGGAGGAGAGGGAGGGGGTGATGGGAAGGGGGCGGGAAGAAAAAACTCCTCAGGCTTGTCTGGCTTCATTCAGGACACCCATTGGTTGAGAGGAGACACGGAATCAACAAAATACTGTGTGATGATTGGCTGAGAGATCTGTTGCTATTGGTGGACCTCGGTTCATGTCTTTTGAGTCGTGTTTATTAGTCTTCATGCAGTCCGGCTGTCCTCTCTAAAGACGTCTGGATGTGAAGCTGGTCTTCCCTCCAGCAGGTCTGGACAGCAGCTCCCAGGCTGCTGCTTCTTTCTGCGGGAAGATGAAGACCGGTACGCCGCGATGAACGCTCCATCAGCACCGCCCGACACTGCAGCACTGCTGAAACAGAAAAATACAGTCTGAGGGACCAGTAGGAGTATTCTAACCACATCGTACACAAAACACACAATGTAATGGATCAAATTAATATATCTTACTCTCTACTGTGGAGACTGGGACTCTGTGCTCGTCTTCAGTGCTCTGTGCCGCTGAACAAGCTGTTAAAACCACTTCCCAGGATGCGTTTGTCAGAGCAGGTTTCGTTCACCGGAGCCTGGGCTCCTGAAGACGCTGTTGTTCGCCCAGAGTGGCTCCAGACCCCGAGCCTCCGTCCAGCCTCGGTGTCTGGCAGGACTGGCTGGAACCAGTCGGTCAGGCTGTCCCGGATGAGTGTCCATGCTCAGTAGGAGAGGAAGCGGCTTTGTCTTATTTAATTAAGTTTTAATGATACAGAGCAGCTGAGAAAAGAAGCCGCTGAGCTAAAGACCGGAGAGTTCACTCAGCAGGGACTGCACATGCGCGTTTCCTTCTCAAGCAGCGGATGCTGAGAAGAGGATCGTTTGATTTAAGGCACTGGGACGTTTTCGATGAACTGGTCCACAGACGTTAAGACACGCTGCCTGCGCCGGGACAAGACAAACAATAAAATTAAACCAACAATCGAACCAATGATCACATGATCTGTTCAGACTTTTATTCTGAATCTTATTTTTTTGTTTCACATAAAAGAAGTAGTTTACCAGCATCAAGTGTTTTTAATTCCTGCCCACTCCATAGACCTGAAGGCAGCCTATGGTAAAATATTAATCATGTAGAATCATATATAGCATTGATCATATTTAAGTAAGTAATGAGTGGTTGTATGATAATTCACTTAAAATCACATTCCAACTGCTTTACATAAAATGAATTTGTTTTTTTTTTTTTTTTAATAGCACTAAATTATTTAGCGGGGATTAAGAATGTTTTAGGGAGCTTCAGCCCCATAAAATACTGTAGACCTAATGACTCCATCGGTGACATGCAGATTAAAAGTCATTGCTTGTAGAACTGCTCCACATTTCAGACTCTAAAGACTGAAGCTCAGCTGACTTGGATCAAACTGGATCCTGATGTTTCCCAGAAGGCCTGCTGGACTCTCTCTACTGTCCTCCTGGATCCTGGTCCTGCTCGGTCCAGTCTTCTGTTCGGGTCTTGATTCTGCTCCAGATCAGCTTCCACCTCTTTCTGAACCTCCAGAAAAGCTTTTTTTCACCTCAGTCTCTTCCTGAGGTCCTTCTCTTTAATGGAGACAAGTCAGGATGATTGAGAGACAGACACCTCCACCAGCTCTCAGCTCTCTCAGGATGTCTCAAGATGAGGTCAAAGGTCAGCTGATGATCAGCTGTGTCAAACCTCTGACAACATCTTTGGTGTCAGAATGTCTGAGAAATGTCCAGAAATCTTTTTTTCGCATCTGATGAAATTATAGTTGTGAGTCTGGACCGGACTCAGGATTTGGCAAATATAACGAGATCAGGACCCATTTGGACAGGTGTTCAGTCCATCTCTCACTCACACACACACACACACACACACACACACACACACACACACACACACACACACACACACACACACATACACAAACACATTCACAGGAAAAGAATCTAGGATGACAAATTAACTTCACATGCATGTTTCTGGACTGTGGGGAGAAACAGCTCCTCCTGCTCCTCTTCCAGCTGGCAGACTCTGATTCCTCCATGTTTTAATCAAAGCTCACATTTGTCCCTTTAAATCCATTGAGAATGTTGACAATCAGGAACGTCCACAATTTAGTCCTTTAATTCCAAGATGATGAACTTTATTAATTATATTATTATAATAGATTATAATAGAAAGCACTGCTCCAGAAAATCAACAATACATGAACTCTTACTGATTATGAGTTAACATTGGACAGTTTAATGAAACTGTTTCCTCATCTGATTTAACATTTCCGCTCACTGCAGCTGACGAGAGAAGAGAGACGTTTCCTGTCTGAGAAGCTGTGACTGAATAGCAACACACCTTCAGAGAGAGGCTGAGAAATTCATCTTAAAAGGAATAAAACACACAAAACTACTAAAGAGAAGATTTTCTAACCCATGGATGCAAAATAATGAAATAAAAACAACATTACACGTTTAAAGGAAATAAAAACATAATAGAAATACAAACTAAAAAGACATTTAAAAAACAGAATGACAAAACCCACAAATCTACAAAAGACTCAAGACCACAAGTTCAAGGATGATGAGAATGCCAAGAGTTGTTGAGCGGGGGGCGATGCCGACAAGTGCCGAGTAGCGGATCCTCACAGCGGCGCAGAGCGGTGCTCACACACAGCGCTCCCCCCCCCCCCCCCCCCCGAGTACGTGGTGCCCCAGGCAGGAAACTGCTTCACCTGTAGGACGGACCGGCCCTGGTCTAAACTAAAGAAGTGAAGTGAGTCAGTATGAACGTCTTCTCCTTCAGGCTTTAATGTGTGGCCTTCTCAAGGTGTATCTTCTAAAGACTGAATTAAATTTCTTCTTTGTTCTGTTAAAGCTGTTCCCACCTTTATCACTGCATCCAGCACTGTTTCTGCTTCCTGAGCTGCTTCATGTCCAATAGCACCGCCCACGAGTCCTCCTGCTGCTCCAACAGCTAATGCTGCTTGCCCTCCCACAACCACTGCTGTTGCGGACACTGCTCCTGCAGACCCTTTGCAGACTATTGACCCTTTGACTCTCTTCATCACTTGGTATTTTGTTTGAGATATTTGTGTCACAGCCATTGTAACTACTCTAACCAGAGCTTCTATGCCAAACAAAGCTCCCAACAAAGCCCCCGTTGCGACCCCGGCCAGTTCGATCAGAAATCTGTTGGCCACTTGGCGTCTGGCCTGGTTTCTGATCTCCTCTGGTGGCAGGTTTTCTGGAGATGACTGCTTGATTTGGTCCTCCTCTCTCTGGATTTCTCTCTCCACACCTTGCAGCAGGTCGTTGGTGTAGCATTTGCCGTTTCTTTTCACCGTTAGCTTGTCGATGGTCTTCAGTAACTCTTCCCTCTGGAAGCGGTTGCTCCTGTAGTCGTTCTGCAGCGTGTTGTCGTTCCAGTATTTGTTGTCGAAAACATGGCACCGGCCGCCACAACTGCTCACCAGGTCGCTCAGCTTTGGATTCTCACTGATGAACTCCTCGATTTTCATCCCTTCATTTAGCTGGTCGCCAAAAGTGAAGACGACCACGCCGTATTTCAGAGCATCTGCAGAGAAATACTCACATATTCTGCTGATGACTTCTTGCTCCTGCTCTGAGAATGTCTCAACTTTCAGCACGATGAGAAAGGCATGAATTCCAGGAGCACACTCTGTAATGCACTTCAAGATCTCAGGCTTCAAATCCTCCTCTGACCTTTCTGTGTCAAACAAACCAGGCGTGTCGACCAAAGTGATCTTTCTGTCACTGACATCTCTGGTTTCAGCTTGACATGTGGCTGTTCCAGACACAGAAGAATGATTTGCGGTGAACAAGTCCTCTCCAAGTATGATGTTAGCGAGGCTGCTTTTCCCACTGCCAGTTTTTCCCAGCATGACGATCCGCTTTGACTCTAAGGGAGAAAAAAGATTCTGTTCAAGCATACTGGATCTTTAATCATATGCTTCATTAAAGCAATTTGAAATGAAGTGAAGACGGACTGCAGTACGCCATGTTTTAAGAGAAAAGATAAAGATGTGACAATGTGACACTACTGGTAGATGCTGGCAGACTGATGATATATCTGGTCTAAAACCACAGATCAATGCTGTACTCCTACAATTTTTCTGATCTCGTTTACATCAAGTTTCAATTTTACATTTATATGTCACACACAACTTTACAACAGCTCCCATGACGAATAATAGAACAACGACTGTGACATGGCCTGGTATGGTGCAGAAAGGGTCCCACCCTGAAGCCAGGCCTTGGGGTTGGCACTGGAATGCATGCGCCTGGTGGCTGAGCTTTTGTCCACTGGGTAGGGCTTACCCCCGATGCACACTGGATGCGGTCCTTTTCCGGAACGGCTGCAGTCCGGATACCGCAGCTAATCCGTAGTCATTAAAATCAATGCTGTGATGCACACTGGCCGCGGTACGGCTGTGGTCCGGCTCCAGTCCGGCTCCGGAGCCTCTGCGGAGCTCCGGTCTCTTTCTGGAGCCCTACCGCGTCAATCTAGACAGAAGCAAGTCGCGTGCCGGAAGGAAACGCGACACGTGTTCCAAAAAAAGTCACTTCAAAATAAAATCTGTGTCGTGTTTTGCCTTAATATTCTATTTTTTACTTCTTCTGGTGGAATACAGAACAAACAATGTCATGTAGTCATTATACGTATTAGAAGAATGAACAGTTTTGTACTTCGTCACTGCTGAGAAGCCAAATGACACCAAAATGGCTCAAAACAGCTCTGTGACCGGAGCAGCTCCATGTTGCCAGATTGGGCGGGTTTGTGCCAAATCAAGCGACTTTTTTGAACACGTCGGACTCGTTGATGAAATGATTATGTGTTTATGACGTGTTTTTTTTTTATCATACAAATACGGTTTTAACGTGCATTGTCATCTGAGATGGTGGTTTGGGCTGCTTTCTGTAGAGTAAAATGGGTTTCAAATTGTGTACGGGGGAAAACGACAGATCTGGCAACCTTCTTCAGCAGACTGCAGAGACACCGCAGGCGGTGTGAATCACAGTGCTGCGATGTACCGGACCGGAGCCGGACCGCAGCCAGTGTGCATGAGGGGGCCTGAAGGGACGAGGCAGGTCCAGCAGACTCACCACCCGCTGAGGGAACCATAGGGGCCGATTGCAGTTTGGATCGGGTGGAAGCCAGCAAAAGGGTGCCCCACGACCCGATCCCCAGACACAGAGACTGGCTCTTGGGATATGGGATGTCACCTCATCAGAGGGGAAGGACTTTAATACCCCTTTCCCACTGGCCAAAAACCCCGTTTAAAACCGTTAACTATCGGCTCCTCATGGCAGTGGGAAAGGGTTTACCCGCGATTTCGACCCGGGTCGTTCAACCCTGCAATCGACCCGGTAATTTACCGGGTCACTTTGTACCAGTAGGAGGGACATATGTGGGAACTTACATGATGACGTCAACGCAGCGCGGCTACATTAGCTAGTTGTTGTTTCTGGACACAGCGTGAGATTTCCTTCAAGATAGCGAGACCAGAGAGCTTCTCTTGTTCCGTTGGGAAGAGAAGATTTGTCTACAGGTAACAGGGGCTGTGTTCCACTGCATGGTTTGCTTTCGTTTTGTTCTGTCGCACTGATGATGTCATCAACGTGGGACACCATCAGTGCGGGAAAACGCAGCGTCACAGCTCGCCAGCAGGCGGCGAGACCCGGGTCTGCATGCAGTGGGAAAGGAGTCTTAAAAAAAAAAAAAAAAAGGCGATCGTTAGCGGGTCGAAAACACGGGTTGACCCGCTAGTGGCAGTGGGAACGGGATATAAGCTTGTGAGGGAGGCTGAGAGGTACCAGCTCAATATAGTCAGGCTCACCTCCACACACAGCCGGGGCTCTGGAACCCAATCTCTCGAAAAGGGCTGGACTCTTCTCTTCTCTGGCGTTGAATGCGACAAGAGGCGGCGAGCTGGTGTGGGTTTGCTTATAGCCCCACAGTTCAGCTGCAATGTGTTGAAGCTCACCCCAGTGAACGAGAGGGTCGCATCACTGCACCTTTGGGTCAGGGATAGGTGCCTCACTGTTGTCTCAGCCTATGGGCTGAGCAGCAGTGCAGAGTACCTGGCCTTCCTGGAGTCCCTGGGACAGTGCCCCAACTGGGTACTCCACTGTTCTACTGGGGGACTTCAAGGCCCACGTGGGCAGTGACAGTTAGACCTGGAGGGGGGTGATGGGGATGCACGGCCTCCTTGATCTGAACCCGAGTGGTGTTCTGTTATTGGACTTCTGTGCTAGCCATAATTTGTTCATAATGAACACCATGTTCAAGCACAGGGGTGTCCATAAGTGCATTTCGTACCAGGACAGGTACGAAATGCAGGTACTAGGTCGGAGGTTGATGATCAACTTTGCTGTCATATCATCTGATCTCTGACCTTGTTTCTTGGACACTCGGGTGAAGCGAGGAGCAGAGCTGTGGACTGATCACCACCTGGTGGTGAGTTGGATCTGCTGGCGAAGGAGGAAACTGGACAGACTTGGCAGACCCAAACGTGTTGTGAAGGTCTGCTGGGAACGTCTGGCGGAACCCTCTGTCAGCAGAGTTTTCAACTCCCACCTCCAGGAGAGCTTCTCTCATGTCCTGAGGGAGGCTGGGGACATTGAGTCTGAGTGGACCATGTTCTCCACCTCCATTGTTGAAGCAGCTGCCCGGAGCTGTGGTCGTAAGGTCTCCAGTGCCTGTCGCGGCGGCAACCCCCGAACCCGGTGGTGAACACAGGAAGTAAGGGCTGCCGTCCAGCTGAAGGATTCCTATCAGGTCTTGCTGACTCGTAGGACTCCAGCCACTGACAGATATTGGTAGGCCAAGCAATCTGCAGCTGGAGCGGCCTTGGGGGCAAAAACTCGAGTCTGGGAGGAGGTTCTGGCATCTCAGGAGGGAAAAGCAAGTGTCCACCAACACTGTTTACAGTGGAGGGAAGCTGCTGAACTGGGGATATTTTTGGACAGTGGAAGGAATACTTTGAGGACCTCCTCAATCCCGTTGCTAAGTGTTCCTTGGAGGAGGCAGAGGCTGAGGTCTCAGAGGTGGACTGAGGTCTCAGAGGTGGATTAATCCATCAACCAAGCTGAAGTCACTGAGGTGGTTGGTAAGCTCCTCGGTAGCAAGGCTCCAGGGGTGGACTACCTTAAGTCTCTGGATGTGCAGGGACTGTCTTGGTTGACACGTCTCTGTAACATTGCATGACCATTGGGGATGGTGCCTCTTGACAGGCAGACAGTAGTGGTGGTTCTCCTTTTTGAGATGGAGACTCGAGGGTGTGCTCCAACTATAGAGGGATCACACTCCTCAGCCTCCTGGGGAAAGTTTATTCCAGGGTACTGGAGAGGAGGATTCGACCAATCCAATTTCAGATCCAGGAGGTACAATGCAGTTTTCGTCCTGGTCGTGGAACACTGGACCAGCTCCAGACCCTCCACAGGGTGCTCAAGGGTTTTTGGGAGTTCCCCCAACTATTCAACAGCCGTTTTTTTGGACTTGGAGAAGGCGTTTGACTGCTTCTGTTGTGGTATCTCAGTGTTTGCTACAGGATAAAAGTTTGGCCTGGGGGTGGGGGGCGGGATGAGAGACGGGCGTTCCCAAGAGTTACTGAGTGGGGGGAGAATGGCAGGGTGGGGGGCGGGCGAGGGACAGGCATTGCCAAGAGTTGCCGAGCGGAGGGGGGGTGTTGAGCGATGCCGAGCAGTACACTGCTCACACGGAGCATCGACGCGGCACTCACTCATAGCGCGCCGCTGCTGCTCCGCGGTGCTCACTCGTAGCGGGGCGTCCAGCTCAATCGATTGAGCGCAACTGCTAATTAGCCGCAAACGCGGCTTTTTTATTTTATTTTATTTTTTTTCCTGTCCATTGTCCAGGCACTGCAGAATTTAGCATGGGCGGGGCGCCCAGACTGAAAAAGGTCTGGTGGAAACCCTGTATCTTGTAGGGGGTGCTTTGGGAGTACGGTCAAGTTTGAAACAGTGGAGATGAGGATCACCACCTCCCAGTCTGAAGCCATGGTCTTCAATCAGAAGAAGGTGATCTGCCCTCACCAGGTTGGCGGAGAGACCCTTCCCCAAGTGGAGGACTTTCAGTATCTTCGAGTCTTGTTCATGAGGGAAGGATAGAGCCTTAGGTTGACAGCTGGATCGGTTGCTGCAGCTGCAGTGATGCAGCCATGACATCGGTCTGTTGTGATGAAGAAAAGGCTGAGCTGAAAGACGAAGTTCTCGGTTTACTGGTCAGTCTCAGTACTCTTGCCCTCAGCTATGGTCATGAGCTTTGAGTCATGACTGAACCCTGAACACAAGCCGCTGAAATGAGCTTCCTCCAAGGGGGACTTGGCGCTCCCTCAGAGATAGGGGAGGAGCTACGTCACCAGGGAGGAGCTTGGAGTCGAGCCGCTACTCCTCCATATCCAGAAGAGCTCGCTGAGGTGGCTCGGTATCTGTTTAGAATGCCTCCTGGACGCGCCCCCGCGCAGTAGTTCCCGGCATATACCACCGGGGGGAGACCCCGGGGAAGACTGAGGACAGGCTGGAGGGACTATGTCTCTCAGCTGGCCTGGGAACGTCACGGGATCCTCCAGGAAGAGCTGGAGGAAGTGTCTGGGGAAACGAAGTCTGGACATCCCTACTTAGACTGCTGCCCCCAAGACCCGGTCCCAGATAAGTGGTTGAAGTTGGATGGATGGATGTCAATTTACAACATGCAGTGTAAAGCATAAGAGGGGTGAGGTTTGTGGGGCCAAGAGCAACTTTAAGCAATAAAGTGGGGTGGGGAGAGGGAGAGGAGAGAAGCAGGAGCACGACAGACTATTATATACAATTCACAGTAGCATTAGAGTGGGGGAGTAGGTGTGATTGCAGTTGGATAGTAGACTGTTATGTACAGTAATTATTATATGTTATATACATGATATTAATTACTATTCTTTTAAAAAAACACATCTTTCCTTGTTGTGGACAGGAGGCAGGGATTTATCTCATCAAAAAAGGTGATTTCTGGTGAAATCCTAAGTGGATTGCCTCGCATGACTATATATGCATGTGTAATGTAATACCATGCAGTCATCTACAATTGTCCGATTCATCATTATTCAACTTCCTACTACTGTGTACCATCTGGTATGATTACACAGTGACCATGCACATTTCTGACTCTTGCGGCACGCTGGGAATTGATCTGAGACTGTGTGAACCTGTACCAGTCAGTCCGCCAACAGAAGTTAAACATGTTTAATTACCTCTGCCAAGGAGGTTATGTAGTCACGTCGGTTTGTTGGTTTGTTGGTTGGTTGTTTAGCTATATTACGGAAAAAGTTATGGACGGATTGCAATGAAACTTTGTGGAAAGGTGGGTCTTGGGCTAACTTAGAATCCATTAAATTTTGGTGATGATCCGGATCACTGTCTGAATCCAAGAATTTTTTAAAGGATTCTTTATCACTGAGAGATAGGGCAGTCTTTGACATAGTTGGGCATAACTCAACAATAAATGACAAGGGGGCTTCGCAAAAAATTACAGTGTCAGTTCTTCAATGACGAGAAGAGATATAAGCTGCTGATCCACATCACGGAAGTATTCCGGATACCAGGATCCAGAACAGACAAAATTAGGGGGACTCCGGAGTGTCAGTCACTGGGAGAAAACGCATTGAGATATGAACATGCAACAAACAGCTTTCTCCCATACATTATTTGTGTTGGGGAGAAATAAAATGTTTTTTAGTATATATGGTGTTGTTATTGTGGCAGAGGTCTGCGCTCTCTGAGTGCCAAATTACAGTCTTTTAATGTTTTCCGACTGAATGTGGACTGTGTCCGATTGATTTTAAATCATTTCGCAGCACATTTCATAGATCCACATACCAGACAGTTTGGCTGTGGGTGTGAAAGGGGATTCAGGACCTACCTTGAACCTGGTTTCGATGAATCTCCTCTTGAGCAGACTTGAAGATCTGTTGACCCAAATTAGTGTAAAGTTTTAAACCATTGTCAGCTGATGCTGTTTGCAGGACTCGTTATGTTTACTCCAGACAGTCCAATTGGTTCGCTTTTTTTCGTGATAATTTGTTTTCTCTTTCAATTGCAAACATTATATTCAATACAAACAAAGGACAAAAAGATTTTGTGAAACATTTTGTAAATGCTAAATGGACCACACTTATATAGCGCTTTTACACTGCATTGACAGAGCCCAAAGCGCTTTACACTGCATTATCGCATTCACCCATTCACACACACATTTACACACTAGTGGAGGCATCACACATTCACACACCAGTGGAGG
This sequence comes from Salarias fasciatus, assembly GCF_902148845.1. Classification (NCBI taxonomy): domain Eukaryota; kingdom Metazoa; phylum Chordata; class Actinopteri; order Blenniiformes; family Blenniidae; genus Salarias; species Salarias fasciatus. The sequence continues at coordinate 3,735,198 of NC_043747.1, forward strand.
CGGCTGCCGTGCAAGGCACTCAGTCCATCCACTGGGGGCCATTCAGGGGTCAGTGTGTTGCCCAAGGACACTTCGACATGCAGACAGGGGGAGACAGGAATCGAACTAACAACATCCCAATTGTGAGACAACTGCTTTCCCCACTGAACCACAGCCGCCTGTGTAACTGTGATTAATTGCAACATTTCTGTAGTTCATCTCAATTAATCACTTTTTGTGATCTTTAAAATTCTGCTGTTTTTTTTTGTTTGTTTGTTTGTTTTTTCGAGACAGTTTTAAGCAGGCCTGTGCGGTATACCGGTTTGTACCAAATACCGTTTTTTTTCGTTATGAAATGAATTTTTCATATACCACAATACCGGGGAACAGCCCAATCAACGTCTGGAACGTGCGCTGCGGTGAAGTGTTTCAGCAGGGACCCATTTCACTGCTGCACACCAACGTTGTTGGCTGCCGGCAAGAGTTCTCAAAGTGAAGCACACGCTGTTTACCCAGAGTACCAAAAAGAGGAGCCACGTCTGTGGTTTGGAAGTTTTTCAGCTTTAAAAGGTCAGATGTGGACCAAACAACTATCTTTTGCAAATGCTGTCGAGCAGAAGTGGTTAGCCGGCGGTGCTAACACTAGCAATTAGCTTCAACACCTTAGCCGAAAACACGTTGTAGAGTACCAGGAATGTCATAAACTAAGATCCACACCCTCCACATCCACAGCTCAATCTGCAGCAGCAGTCAGACGTCCATTCAAGATGTGTTCAAGATGCAGTGTCTGGCTTGGTCTGCCGCGGCTTCCGTAGTTTAGGGTGCGCACGCAGACATGCACCTGAGCTGTACGAGAACGCACTGTTTGGGCTCTTAAAATGTACTAAATGATCTCGTTAAGAATTAATTATGGACGTTACGCACTCAGGACACTTGGATTACAGCGGACGAGCAGTATGAAGGAAAATGGGAACGTTTTGTGGACTTTATGGACCATTTTTTCTGTCGGGCTCTGTCGGTCCCTGTTTGTTGACAATGAAAATCCCCAAACATCTCCAACTGCATTTGAAACGTCAAAAAAGTGCTCCAGAGTGTTTCTCAGCATGAGGGTGAGTAGAAAATGAGGCCAAATCGTTTTTTGGGTAGAGTATTCCTTTAAGAACGTTACTCATGCTACCGATTTGGGAGAGTTTAGGTAAGATCAGACAGTTTTGGGGGTATCTGCACCTGCGGCATCGCACCTGGTGGCACACTGTGCACGACTGATGTTGCACCTGCCACACACCTTGCATGGCCTACTGTGGGCACAAGGCCGGCCTGTCACATGGCTGGCCTGTTGTGGGCGCATGAAGCATGGTCGGCAGTACAGACATGAAATTAGATAACATCTCCAGAACGGTGAGGTGTACACTGGGTCAGAACAGCCAACCTGATAACGTCACTGAGAACAGAGTCTTTGACCATGTTGACTGGTCTGCAGTCAGTTTCCACCCATTCAGTGATCTCTTTAGTGAGCTTCGTCAGCGTACTTTCATCCACAGGTCTGCAGCAACTCTCTTTAAAACTGTACTTTGGTAGAACTGAGGCGACCTGGGCTGAGGTGCATCTGCTGCTCCTGAGTGTTTAGGGTGAGGTGGTAGCTCAGAGTCAACGTACTCCGGTTGTAAAATAAAATTTCACTGAAGTACAATAAGTCTGTCACAGTCATTAGGTGAACTGTGTTCAGTGTTTGCTTTACCTCACTGGACACGTGGTCGTCTGGGTGGATGACAATGCGGACCGTCAGGGGTCTGCTGCTGGTTCTTTGTTGTTGGAAAGTATAAATTCCTTTCAGTAAAACCTTGGCTACGACAGCGATGGGAAAAGACAACATCAGTCCAGCTCCGAGTACAGGAAACACCACGGATCCAAACCCTCTGCTGTCACATGACGTCAGGATTGAATTGATGCCCATTTTAAGAACCTGCAGAAAGAGGAATCCAGTGAGAATCACTCAGTATTCATAATGTGTCTTCATTTACACACTTACTTCAGCTGCAGCCCCATCTGGATCTCCGTTCCAGGGACAAAGACTGAGGAAGAACACTGCATGTGAAGGGAGTCCAGGTAAGTTCTCCACCAGCACGGGGATGCCCACCATCACTTCAGAGCCTGCTGCTGCTTTAAATGCTGCCGTCAGCTGTGGCCCAACCCGCTGGTGTAAAGTGTTTCCAATCCTTGAAGTTTGAGGATTGTAGCCGATCATTGGTGATACCAGTGCATCAACCTGAGAACAGGAATCCACAGCACTGACTCATCTGTCTATAAACTAACCATAAGCTGCTTGAACAAAGGTTTTCAGCTGTTTCAATGAATTCTTCTCACCTGTTGGGTTTCTATGGTTCCCTGAATGATCTCTACGTGGACTCCGCCTCCTCGGGTGGTTCGTCCTGCTGGGATCTGTGCAGCAGCTTCCATCTGGATCTCTGCACCACTTGATGGGCTGTTTGTGGTCAAGGTTCTGTTTCCAGAGGCCAAACTGTCCCTCAAAGAAGACCTGCCCTCTACCTCTTCTACCGTGGAGTTCACCTGGGAAAACTCATCTCTGGCCTGACGAGAGCTGAAGGATTCAAGTAAAGAGTCAACTTCCTCCACAGCTGGAATCTTGACTGAAACCTGTTCTGCTGGGTCAAATGGAGCAGAGCAGGCAGAAGCCTGCAGACTTTCCCTCAGGGAACCATCAGGATGTAATTCATAGTCTTCACCACTTGGGGGTGGAGGTGATGGAGGAATCACCTGTGGGGTCTGTGGGAAAACAATGGTGTGATTTTAATCCCATGATCAGTATGTCACAGGAAAAATCATTCAATAAAATTGGTATAATAGACACACAGAGGCACATCCATAACAAGGCAGTCACAGTATGATGAATGTATTTATTTACAAATGTTCATGGTACACACTGTATTAAACCTGGTATGTTGCAGATAGAAAAATATGATTATGATTTAATGATTAATGTTCACAGGCTGTGTTAGGAAAATGTCCTTCATGACGATGAGACGTCAAGGTCAAGTTTATTTACATAGCACATTTAAAAACAGAAACATACTGCTCCAAAGTGCTTTCCACAATTCAATAAACTACCATTACATAATAAAAAGTTCAACTATAGTAAGCATTAAACACAAGATTTAAAAACAAAACTGCTAATACAATAAAACTATGATACCAAAAAGCCTTAAAATCAGCTTGAATTGAAAGCCAGTGAAAAGAAATGGGTTTTCAGCAATGGTTTAAAAGACTCAACAGAGGAAGCAGCTCTGATATTAGAGTTTTCTAAAGTTCAGGACCTGCATTAGCAAACGCTCGGTCTCCTCTAGTTCTTAGATTAGACCACGGGATGTAAAAAAGAAGTTGGTTGGAGGACCTCAAGGTTCTTTGTGGGGTACACAGCATAATCAACTCAGTTAAGTAAGAAGGTGCCAAACTGTGCAATGACTTAAAAACAAACAGCAACATGTTAAATTGGATTCGGAAACTAATAGGAAGCCAGTGAAGGGAAACTAAAACTGGAGTGATGTGCTCCCAATGTCTAGTTCCTGGAAGCATATGAGCTGCAGCGTTTTGGACCAGTCTAGAAGACTGGTCAAGGCCAAAATACAAAGAGTTACAGTAATCAAGCCGGGATGAAATCAGTGCGTGAATTACTTTTTCCAGTTGATTGGGAGGGAGGTAAGGCTTAACCTTCCCCAGAAGTCTCAACTGGAAAAAGCTAGTTTTAACCACTGAACTCATCTGTTTTTCCATTTTAAACTGGCTGTCAATACGAACACCGGGACTTCTTACATCAGGGGTCTATTTCACCAAGCAGGTTGAAAAAACTCTGAGTGAAATCCTGAACTCTGTGTTGATCTACTCTGAAAGGGAAAACGCTGGGTCTTCAGTTACACAACAGTTGATTTGAGTTGTATTACTCAACTTCAAGTAGTTCCACCTGGAGTTAAGCACGTGCACGACAACTATAAGAAGCCAGCATTAATGGAGCACCGATTCGACGAGTCACCATGGCAACAGAGAAGCGGAGAGCAACATATAGAAGCTGGAACACATTTTTTGAAAAAAATGCAACACCGCTACAGCAGCGAAAGAGAGGGAGATGCCGTGGCAGAAAATTGCTGCCTGTGTTGATGCGTAAGTTTAAATGTAGTCCTTTATATCAGAATATTATTGAATATTAAATATTATTACAGGGAAACTGTTTGAATGGTCACCAATTAAGCTGTTTCATTTAGTTGTAATCCCGCAGGGAAGAAGCACACATGGCAGCAGCTAAAGATGAAATATAAACACATTGTTCAAAAGACCTCGGCATAATCTCATTGAGGTTCATCATTTTAACTATGTTTAACATTGTAAAGTAGCATAAATACTAAGTGGCTGATGGACTGTGCAGCTGTTTTATGTCACACATCTATATCATGTTATGTTACATAATTAATCCTATTTAATCTAATATTATTATCTATTATTTGAGTATAATATTTTAAAAATGTTATTGATACAAATATTTATTTTGTCTTTCATGTTCTTTTCTTCTTGTGGCCCAGATTGTGAAGGTTCTATCTGCCTGCTGGAGCCCCTTCATGCTACAACCAGCCTGAAACTGTCAGCAGGAAATACTCAGAATATTTTTGCGAAATGTTAGTTTGGAAAAATATACACAAATATACTGAAAGATGTCATTTATCCAGGATGAAGAGGATGAAACCGTGTCTGCTGCCTTCACAGAGGATCCAGAAAGTCATATGGAGGTACGTTACTGATTGTTCTCTTCCTATTAAAACTCTGAATACTCCTGTGGAACATAGAGCTGGACATTTAGCCGACACTGAAATATTCAAATTGTCATCCTTTTTAACAGATCATGGCTGGTCAGCAGCAGGATGGTCCCTCACCTTACACTTCACAGATCAACACTGTGAGATGATGTTCAGTAAAAACCAGAGGTTCATTCCATTCAGTTCATGTGCAGCTGGATAATTTAATGTCCTCTATGTATTCTTACCAGGCAAAGAAATGTACAAAATCCACTTACTTAACAAGACAGAGAAATCCCTTAAAGAACAGCAGTATCTGGACCTCCAGATGAAGAAGACGAAATTGGAAATTGAGATACTGGAGCAGAAGCTGCAGGTGGGTTCATGGTCACAGGTGAATTATGTTCACTATTGGAACATGAAGTAAACCCTTTATTTTTTTTGTAGGAAATAAAGAAGACAAAATGAAATGTGTGTCATGTCTTTTATTTGCTGTGGTGTAATGATGGTGGTGATTTAAACTCCTCAGTGCTGCATCTCCAGTGTTATATAAAAAACTCCCATTTGCGAAGAACCGCAGCGCAACACACAATATCTGCTGGGATGTGAGTGGCGACTGCGTTTGGTTATGTTGCAAAATATGGACGGAAAAGATTGTGAAATGCAGCGTATGGATTGAGACGTGAAGCAGTACCGTTCATAAAGGTAACTGTCCAGAAACGCCAAAACATCTCTGAGCGGTCTGCAAATGATCTCCCGACGAATATTCAAATCACGCTGCAGTAATGCTGCTCCTTCATCTGCAGGGTCGCTGATAAAAGGACATGAAATTTTGACAGCTACACAAAAACTCTCCAGCTGACTGAAAGAATGAGGAAATGGAGCAGAGCGTGAGGCTGAAAGGGGGCGGAGCCAGCGAGAAACTTCAGGGTTGACTGAGGAAAACCTGCTTCCGACCAGGTTAGAGTCACGGAGTGTGTTACTGCGGTAACTGACCGACAGTTTAAGTTACCTCTCCTAGTGGAACAGGCTGGAGTTACTCCTCTGTCTCTGGTTTGAGTTCTCTCCCTTTGTGGAATTTAAATCTCAGAGTTTCCCTCATTTCCGGGTTATTCAACACAGTTTTCTTAAAACTGCTTGGTGAAATAGACCCCAGGGCAGCAATAAGACATTTGCCCAAGCACACCATTAAATGTGGACAAAGCAGATTTACCAAAGGTCACAATTTCGGTTTTGTTTTCATTTAAGTTTAGAAAATTTCGTGATATCCAGTCTTTAACATCTTTAAGACATTTTTCCAAATTTTGAGATGAGTTTCCCTGACCACTTAGCTGTAAATAAATGTGGATATCATCAGCAAAACAATGGAATGAGATATTGTATTTCCTAAAAATGGATCCAAGAGGCAACATACACAAGGAGAATAGAACTGGCCCTAGAATTGAGCCTTAGGGCACACCGTAATCAAGAGGGACCTTTCTTGAATTAAAAGGGCCAACATTAACATAGAAGGACCTGTCTGCCAAATATGACTGGAACCATTTGAGGACTGTGCTTTTGATCCCTGACAAGACTCCAGATGAGAAAGTAGAATGTTCTGATCTACAGTGTCAAATGCTGCTGTAAGATCCAGTAGCATAAGCACAGAGGAATTACCAGAGACAGCAATTAAAAGATCATTAAAAATACGTAAAAGGGCAGTTTCAGTGTAAAGATTTAAAACCAGACTGGAATTTCTCAAAGATATCATTTGATTTAAGGTGCTGAAGAAGCTTTATGTAAACAACCTTTTCTAAAACTATTGATAAAAAAAGGCACTTTCGACACTGGCCAATAGTTTGATAAGACTGACGAGTCCAAGTTTTGCTTCTTTAAGAGAGGCTGTACAGCAGCGTTTTTAAAAGAGATTGGCACATAGCCCTCTAGGAGAGATCTATTTATCAGTTTTAAGATGAAGTTACCCACAGCACCAAAAGCATCAATAAAAATCTTAGCTGGTAAAATATCTGAAGGGCAGTTTGACACATTGAGACTGTAGGTTGTGTCACTTAATTCAGAAAGGGAGACGGGCTCAAACTCTCCCAAAGCAGCTGAGCACAGAGGGGCAGTACTGGGGTCAGATGAATTGCACACAACTGAAGAGCAAATAGAGGCAACTTTATTACAGAAAAAATTACAAAATTTGTCACAAAGAAAGGTACATGGAACAATACCAGAAGACTCAGGAGGATTAACGACCCTATTTAGAACATTAAAAAGAGTCTGTGGGTTGTTACAGTTGTTGGACACAAGATTAGACATATACTGAGTCTTTGCTGTCTTGACAGCCTTTTGGCAGTTCAAAAGACTGTAACATCCTCAAAGATACGTGAAGTCTGTCTTTAGGCGTAGACTGACCTGGGCTGGACGGGTGGAGGAGGAGAAGGAGGTGGAGGTGTGTTCAGAGGTTTGAGGGTCCAGACTTTCCTTGACAGTCAATGTCAGACTATCTTCTCCAAGCTGTACGACGTGATGCGTCCGTTGCAGCACCGACTGTTGATCTAACACAGAAGTGGTCAGATTAGTCATTTCAAGAAAGACGCATGACGGTTAAATGGAATTATTTTCACTGCTTGAGCTCAAAGAACTTCAATGATGAGTCACATTCAGCCGTTCACACACTGGGAGCATCTCCACAGTTCTTTTGCGGGAGAGGAGAGATTCATCCTCTGAAGGAGGACGTGAGTCGCTCCTGGACCAGCAGTCCTCCTTCTCTGGGCCCAGGGATGTTGACGGGAGGTGCAGCACCGTCAGCAATCACTCCATCTCACCCAAACATGCACTCCACCTCCAGCCTGACCTTCCTGCTGTGTTATGAAGCACACAGCTGCTCTGGGGTCAGCAGCGGCCTTGTTCATGTTGTAGATATTGCAGTAAACCATCCAGTATCTATACTGGTTTTCTATCAGGTAAAACCACGTAGATAAATTCACCACTGCTGCTCGAACTGGATACTGACATGAATATCCACCAGTCTACAACACAATCGATGCATAGCACTGAAATACATATATGCTGCTGTTTCTGCAGCTCCAGTTTGTTTATAACTGGCTCGTGGCGGCCAAGCGTTCATAGTGACGTCGCTTTTTGATCCTTCGATGTCGGCTCTTCCTATCATTGTGAAGCAGAATTCACCAAGCGTTGGATTGTTCACCCACTAATAGGGAATGTGAGCTGGGTTTAGACCGTCGTGAGACAGGTTAGTTTTACCCTGCTGATGATTTGTTGTTGCAAGAGTAATCCTGTCCAGATGTTTATACTGAGCAGCTGTCTCTCGTCCAGTGTTACAGTGAACACAAACTGTTGAAGCAACAAAAAACTGCTGGACAAACGACAACAGACAAGACTGAATCATTACAGAAGAGCAGAGCAGTCAGCTGATAGGCTCCACTCTGCAACTGAACCCTGGGAAGAACGTCCCACATGTCCTGTAATGTTACTGTGCAGGAACGTCTCCACCACCTGCCACCAGGGTCTGATGGGTGGATGCAGGGTGTGGGTGGCAGTGCCTTGCTTCATGCTCTCTTTCAGCCTCTGGTTTTTATCCAGGAGGAGGCTGGAGCACCAACCAGACCTGATGGAGCCCCTGAGAGAAATCCAGGCTTCAGGTGAGCTGGGAGCTGCAGCGTGACGAACGACAATGTCCATCAGGAGGAGCAGGAGGAGGAGTTGTGTCTAAACCTGCAATTCCTTGAAGATGAAGCAAGGCAGCGAGGCTGAATGAAGCTGATTCAGCCTCTCAGCCAGGCAGCAGAGCGGATGGATGCTGCAGGTCTGACCCCGGCAGCAGAGCCAGGCCTTCAGATGTTCCTGCAGGGGGTTGTCTCGGTCGTCTAGGTCTTGAGAACCCAGCGTTACACAGGACGACTCAACAGCTGGTGGTGTTGATGTCCTTTCTAATAAAAACAGTTTTCACACCATATGTGACTGAATTTACTGATTCTTGCTCAACAGAAGCACAGCAATGTTTTTGCGTTTGATATTTCTTTCTAATTAGTGGTGCTGAATGGAAAACAACCGAGAAATGAAATAATTTCATCTTTAAAAATTGTACATGGTGATGTTTTAAATATTTTACATCATGTGATCATCATGAACTTTAATCCAGATAATTCTGCACTGAGACACATTACAATAGCAGGGTCCTTTATAAAAACAACACACTTTAGTCTGACTGCTGTTGAGGAGTTACGGCGTGTTTCCACCGGACACGACGCAAATTTTTTGTGCGATGAGATTACATACAATGTCAATCACGTGGCGATTGGAAGAAGTTCGTACTGATTTAATCTTTAAATACAGCATCATAAAACAATGCTCCTGCCATCAACAAACTCTTCTTTTGAGTTGGCCAAACTTTGACAAGCATGTCGTCTCTGCACAATTTCTAAGGTTAGTTTGAAACTGTAAATCTCCTACAGCAAACTGTTGAGTCTGTCAGAGAAATGTATGAATGTCACCAGTAATGAGCAGATCTATGCTTCATATAATATCCATATAGTTTCAACAGGGTTCAGACACTTTTCACCTCTGTTTGTCAATGACTTTTCCATGACTTCAGAACTTGTTGCTGAATTTTCATGACCAACACACAGCTTCACTCTTCACTTACATTTATCTTTATTCCAGTATTGAAACATTTGGAGCTCCTCAAAGCTCCTCCTTTACTCGTCTGATGTCTCCTCATCATCTCCACTCCTCTCTTTCTTTCTTTTAGCAGCGTGTCTTCTGCTGCCTGCAGCCCTCTTTAAAACTCAGCCCGCCTCTTCTTTGCAAAGAAGCAAAAAGAAGGAATACGATAGACGCCACGTCCTCCATGTTTGTTCTGTTAATTCTGCCGTGTTTGCTGGTGTGTCATGACCTCACATCCTGTGTTGGAGTAAGGCCGCTCATCACCCCAAGGACATTACAACTGTCACCCAGCACAATGGAAACGAGACCCTGATTTGCGCCTGGTACCCTTTTACGGACTCACATTAAAACCAGGAGTGACCGCTTGTTCACGTCCACTGTGCCTCGCCTCTGGAACCAGCTCCCCCTAGACCTGCGCTCCCTGGACTCAGTGGATGCCTTCAAAAAACATCTAAAAACACATCTGTTCCAGAAGGCATTTCAGATCCACTGACACAGTGTGTCTTGGCGGTACCATATACTGCCTGTACGGTTCCTAACACTGATTTTATGTCAGAGCAATGTTTACAATGTCTTACATGTATCTTACATGCTCTTTTCGATGTTCTTTTATTTTTATATTTTGCTTTTTTTTTTTGGTTGTGAAGCACTTTGGGACTTCTGGTCTATGAAAAGTGCTATATAAATAAATTTTACTTACTTACTTTTACTTTACTGACCCACCCAGACCTGACCCGCCCCGCCCCGGCCCACTCCATACCGATACGAGCTGTGCAGTGGAAACAAGGCTAGAGGCACCAGTGGTCTCAGCAGGTGATTCTAAGTTATTCTAAAAAAAAAATAAATAAATAAAGATGATAGATTCGACTATCAGTCGACGATCAGCAGGATCGGACGAATCAGATTCCACGATGTAAATTCTAGACACCTCTAGTTTCTGGCTGTTTTGAAGTTTCGTATCCCATTTGAAAATGAAAGCAAAGGTCTTCACTTATCTTCAGAGGATCTGCTCCTGAAGCGGACCAGTCTGTCAGAAGTATTAACAGTCACCTTGACTTTAATTTAGCCTTTTAAATTCATTCATTGAGTTTTATTTACACCTACCTTCTCGACGTGTGAAACCAATCCTGTAGATGTTTTCTGACACTTCCTCCACAGGCGAACACTCTCCTCCGCCTGATCTCCGTTTGATCTGGAAATAGTTTTCAATTCTCTTCTTCTGCTCCTGGGACAGGACTTTTCCACAGTTAAAATAAACCGGGTAGCGGTAAATATCACCCATCTTTCTCCAGTGAGGCGTAAGTCCCAGCAAACACGACCCTTCAGCACAGCCGGGCTGCAGACAGGCTGCTGTGTCGATGGATGCAGGGTTTGGTCGTCTAGAAAACAGAAAATGAGCAGACCTCCTCTCTGAGGAGAATCAAAGAGAAACTACATGGCTCTGTGCTGAGGGGGCGGGCCGGGGGTGACTGGAGAGACTTGTTTTTGTTTATTTATTTCATTTTTTGAATCAAACATAAATAAAAATGACAACAATCAATTTTACAGAACTTGTAAAATATACACTATATCTGAATCGCATCGTCTCTTGTAATTTAGGTTCATTTCTCGGAACATATGATGCTGTAACATTGAGTTGATCATTAACAGGTTCCTCAACAGCATTCCATCTTTTACTTCAGGATGAACCTTTATTATTGGGAATATTAAGATATAAAGAAAAGAACAAATATAGTCAGAAATGACTAAATACAAAGTAAACAAAAAAATAAAGCATGAAAGAAATACTTAGACTCAGTATGAGGGGCCGCACAAGACATGATTCATTCTGGCCTCTCACACACATTTATTCACCTCTCACATACATGTATTTTCTCTCTCACATATACATTGTCTTTTGACACACATACATTCTTCTTACACACACATATATATTCTCCTTTCACACACATATCTTCCCCTGACACACATATACATTCAGCTCTCACATACAGATATTGTCACTCTCACACACACATATATTCTCCCTGTGAACAACGATGAGAATCTGCAAATTCTGGATGAATTTGTGATTTGCGGTTTGAGCCTCTCGGGCTTCCGTAGCTACTTGTTGTGTGTTTTCTCAGAATTTTTGACTATCGTCCATGCTTTTCTGAGTGAGGAATATATGTGCCAGTTGTTATTGAAATCATTGGAGTGTGTTCTTTGTGTTGAGTAAGTGAAAAGTTGAGTTTAATTTGTGACAGCAAATTCTGTGACTGTTATTTGTCGACAATGGAGTTTTCCTCCCTCCAGTGCAGGGCCAGGCTCCCCTCCGATTGCTCCTCGAACCTTAAAGATTCTTTTCTTGGATCCCAAATAGAGTGCAGAAACAAAGAGTCCCAGTGCAAATTTCAAACGCTGGTCACAATTTATTTGTGCGAACCCTCTAGACAGAATTCTGCTTCTCGCGCACTGACATGGATACAGTGTTCCTCCCATTTTTTCAGCACAACCACTCTGTGCCTGATAAGTAGTTATCTTTCTGCACAGAGATACTCAGAAGTCCTTGCATGAACATTTGTGTGTGTCTGATTAGACAAGCAAGATTATATGAGTCACAAGCTGTATTTTTCCATCACAGTAAATAGAGCAGAAAATAGTAAATTTCCAAAATTCCCCCTCTTGACCTAAGCTAGTCTTAGGTCAACACAGCTTTTACACTTTATATAAGTGCAGTTGGGGTCCTTCAGTCACATCAAAGTCAGGGTCATATTCTGGGTCAGGCTTCATCGTGTATCGGACTTGACCGGAAATCATTCCAGTTACCGTCCTCCTCAAACAAGGACAACGCAGCTGACAAATACTCATAAACACAACAGTGACGTCCCTCCAGTGAACAAAACCTTCATCATCAGACCTTCATCCTCACCCCCAGTCCCCAGTTTCTGGGGGTTCGTCCGGTTATGATTACTTTATCAAAAACTACACAAGCAGTTATACAAGCAAGGCTATATGCATTCATATTATAGTACTTTTCCACTAGTATCATATGTAAGCACTCAAATAAAATGTAAGAATTTCAAAAAATCCCATCCGTATTTTAGGCCAACAAAATTAAAATTCCTGCAAAACATAAATTGCTGCATGGTCTGCAAGCATGTCTCTAAATAAATAAATAAATAAATAAATAAATAAATAAATAAAGCCATGTTCAGACATGCAACAGTTTAAAACAAAATAGTGTGATAAGTGTTGATACTCAATCGCCTCGGTGAACAACTCATTTCTCCCAGTCCTGAATTCGTTCCCGTGCTGTCTTCAGGTTAGGAGGCTGGTGTGTCCTCTCCTCAGCTTCCTCCAGGATTGAAGCTCTTCAACCTCCAGAGGCCTGTGTGAGAGATGTGATAGCACTTGGGTCCTTTCTCCTTCAGTCTGACAGAGTTGGTCATCCGGGCTGTCACTTCAAACGATCCATCCCATCGTGGCTCTGTCCACCTCTCTTGGGCCTGTGCAGGTCCACGAATCCTAGATTTGTGTCCTCCTCCAAGTATTCATGACCATGATCATGACCAACCTCCTGGTCCTTTAAATGGTCTCTCGGTCTCTGTTTCGAACGGGGTTCGTCCTGGAGGTTGACAGACTGCAGATCTGATGTTACAGTTTTTCACAATTGCTAAAACACTAAACCCCGCTGCCTGAACCAGACTCTCAGTGGCCTAAACTCATTTTTCGAATCAAACACTCTTTTGGCAAAAACTTAAACACTGTTCAGGTCCTATGCTCAATTTTCAAAACCGATCTGCTCGTTTTTGCAAAACCTTAGACACATTCTCAGTCACTAAACACATTTCACAACATTTTTGCAAAATTGTAATCACTGGCAGCAAAATGTGAACACAACTCCAACACAGCTGTCATCTTTTACACACAACAGCTCAAAACTGAACACACATATTTCTAATGATGTGATCAGACCAAGTGTGCACAAAGACAAGATGCTGGAGACTGAATCTCAGGACCGTGACCATGCAGGAGTCTGCTTTGGTTTTGTTTGTTTCGTATTCATTTTTTGTTATGACGGTCAATTTAGATATCACTTTGACTTAGATGCTTTTTTTTTCTAAATGCATTTCCAATACATAAAATAAAAATTTTCTGTGCACTACACACTCTGAAAACTGCTGGTTACTGTAAAAATAACCCACATTGGGTGGAATTGCTGACCCAGCGCTGGGCCCAAAAGGGACCGAGCCAATGTTGGGTTATTTCTACCCAGCAGCCGTTTGGGCTGAAGATTTGACCCTGATGCTGGGTCAAGATTTATCAGCGGGTCTGGGAAGGTTACTTTACAGTAAAAATGTAAACCCTTAGAATTCAGAAACACGTGCCCTCTGCCATGCAAGGCTGTCAAACCCTCCACTGGAAGCCAGCTGGGGTTCAGTGCAGTTCATTGACATGTAGAGGAAAAGATTTGAACTAGCAACCTTACAACTGCTAGACAACCACTCTACCAACTTTGCCACAGCCACACATGAGTATGAGGAGGGGGATGCCATATGTCTTTTCCTTCTTAGCCATTGCAATAATCCTCAGTGAGAACACAGGACTCCAGTTTTCTGTTGCGTTTGTTGCCAGAAGTCTCCAGATGCAAGAAGGAGAAGGAGCTGCAGGAGTGTTCAAAATGGTGATTTTGTTCAAATCATCAACTCACTCTGCTGGGTCAAAACAATTCATCTAATTTGGGGTAAAAGTGACCCAATCTGCACAAAATCTAGGGCTACCCAGGAAATGGGTTGGGAGAATAACCCAGCAGGTTTAAAAGTGTGGACTGCTGCTGTGTCCTCAGTGATTTCATGTAGAGTCTAATGAATGATCTGAGGTGAAGATGTTTTTACCTGCTGTGTGTGAGATCTGAACGCATAGTGTGGTTTTGATCACAAGAGAACTGGTTTTGAGGCGATAATTCGATTTTGACAGAAATGTCTGAGGTTTTTGTGAATGTAGTGTGGATTTTTGGATTTGTGTTTAAGGTTTTGAGAAAATGGATGGAGGTTTCAAGAAATGTGTTTTAGCAATTGTGAAAAACTGTAAGTGGAGCTATGGGATCTGCATCCTCCTCAGAGCTGATATTATCAAGGAAGTTTGAGACACTAATGTGCGAGTGTATGCCCAGAAAATGTTGGTATTTTTACATTTTAGCAGAACTTCTTATAAGCTCGGTGCACTTGTCCCAGCTCTAACAGCTCCCAACAGCCTGATGTGCAGTAAATGCAGCTGTTTCTTTTACTTCATCCTGGCAACAATGGTAATATACCCAACACATGCTAACTTTTAGCATGTCAATGTTTTTTTTTCCCATTGCATTAAGCCAGCAGAATTTTTTTTCTATTTTGTATGTTTATTTACTGTGTCTCAAGGCATCATATCCATATGAATAAAATAATTCACCCTTTACATGATGGCACAGGGGTTGAAAAACACTGGCCTACTCCTCCAGTTGGGCCTTGTGCTAGCATGTAGTGTTAACGTTGGCTGCTTGTCAATTCAATTCAATTCAATTCAGCTTTTATTTATGAAGTGCCAATTACAACATGGTTGTTTCTAGACACTTTTACAGAGAAAACCCAACAGATCCACATGAGCAAGCATAAGCGACTGTGGAAAGGGAAAACTCCCTTTTAACAGGAAGAAACCTTTGCAGAACCAGGCTCAGAGGAGGAGAACCCTGCAGAACTAGGCTCAGAGGAGGAGAACCCTGCAGAACCAGGCTCAGAGGTGGCGGCTTTCTGCTGTTCCGGTTGGGGTGAGGGGACAGAAAGAGAAGGAGATAGGACAGTTTCTTGTATCTACATACAATTCATATATAAACACAGGGTACAGAGGCTACAAGAGGAACAATCATCAATGGCATGTAGCAATACAATGGAATTACATTGGAAGGAGAGAAAGAGAAGGGAGCAGAACTGGGAGCCGGTTCCACATGGTAGAACCCGGGGTTCAGTAAACCTCACACCCACTGGGTCCGGGTTACCTCGATTAATCAGTGAAGCAGCTGTTTTGATTGAAGCCCAATTAGAATTGCACCCATTGAATCCAGGCTTTCTCAATGGATCAGCTGATTGATGTTCTGTCTGCCATCCCTCAATCGCAGCTCTAGTCCACCTCAGAGACAGGTTCTTGGTCCAGGGTTTTGGTGTTCTGACTTTTTAGTTTCCCATAGTGGAAAGAGAGAAGGGGGGGGGGGGGTCATTTTATTAACATTGAAGTGGACACAGGTTCACAGATTTATACAATAAATCCATGACTCATTTTATGAATCCATGACTCATTGTCCTGCTGAAACCACTCGGACATTGGCAGGTCTGAAGAGTTTCTCACTTTCCACCATGCTGCGAGTCCAGTCTGGACCAGCTGAACCTGTCACCTGCTGCTCAAGCCACGAGGAATTTGCAATAAAACAACAGCACTTTACCGTAAATTCATGGTTGCCATGCCCAAGGAATTACTGTGATATAGCAGTACTTAGCTGTGGATTTACTGTAAACAAATGTGAAATAAGTACAGTAAATTGCTGTGAAAATATTTACGTTGAATTACTGTGAAAGTAAGTTATTGAAGGGACTTAAGGCAAGATTTGTGAAAACTACACATGCATTTCCACTTTATTCAATGCTAATGGGTCATGAAGCATTAAAAACCTAATATAACAGGCCAATCCACGTATCTGTCTGTTGCCTTATACAGGCTGTGTGCCAAATAATTTGTTGCTGTTCGGGGTCCGAATTTCCCGCGCAGTCATGGGGATGTGACGTAAATTGATGCTGTATGCGTGTTGCCGAACAGGAAGAACATGGCCGCCGTGGACACAGACTCAAACACTGCTGGGATCAGGGGCGGCCAACTTGGTGACTTTCTCGCTAAATCTGTATTCTCTGTAAATTCTCTGTAAATCTGTATCTAATTCCAAAGCCTCTTGGCGACTTTTTTTGTCAAAAGTAACTAGCGACAAATTAGGGACTTTTTCTGGTGCTCTGGAGACGTGACAGGACGTCTCCGCTGTCCTCAACTAGCAGCGGGTGCTGCGTGAGCCCCTCCCCCGTCCCAAAGCACTCACAGCCGCCCAGTCTCAGCAGCGCCCCCTGCTGCAGTCAGAGCAGAGAGGAGACCCACACCACTCCTCCACACTTCAAATGAATCGCGTGTGCGCAAA
Source organism: Salarias fasciatus (assembly GCF_902148845.1). Classification (NCBI taxonomy): domain Eukaryota; kingdom Metazoa; phylum Chordata; class Actinopteri; order Blenniiformes; family Blenniidae; genus Salarias; species Salarias fasciatus. The sequence continues at coordinate 3,751,839 of NC_043747.1, forward strand.
ATACGCCACTGCTCACTTGCTGACAAACCAAGAATCAACAGAAGAAAGTTCATCTGTAGTTCTATTTCTAGTTTCATTTGTCCGCTCTCCCGGTATATTATATATTTGCTCCCGGTCTGTGAATCCAAGCACGAGCTGTCCCTTTAACCAATAATTTGCCGTAAATTTATTTAACAGTGTAATATATTGTAAAATCCACTCCATCATCCAAAATCCATTTCATCATTCATTATCTACTGCTTCTCCCTTTCGGGCTCACAGGTGCACCCTGGCTCCCCCTAGAACTGCCACCTTAACGTGGTGGGGGAGTTTGAGAGCCCGCATGATCCCAGGAGCTATGTTGCCGGGGGGCTTTATGCCCCCTAGTAGGGTCTCCCATGGCAAACAGGTCCTGGGTGACGAGCCAGACTGAGAGCAGTTCAAAACCCCCTATGATTAGAAAAAGAACAAAGGTCGTTACGTCGTCCGGTATGGCGCAGCCGGGGCCCCACCCTGGAGCCAGGCCTGGGGTTGGGGCTCGTAAGCGAGCGCCTGGTGGCCGGGTCTTTGCCCACGGGGCCCGGCCGGGCTCAGCCCGAAGGGACGACGTGGGCCTGACCTCCGGTGGGCTCACCACCCACCGAGGGAACCGTAGGGGCCGGGTGCAGTGTGGATTGGGTGGCAGCCGACGGCAGGGTGCCCGGCGACCCGATCCCCGGACACAGAGACTGGCTCTAGGGACATGGAATGTCACCTCGTTGGCGGGGAAGGAGCCTGAGCTTGTGAGGGAGGTTGAGAGGTACCGGCTAGATAAAGTCGGGCTCACCTCCACACATAGCCTGGGCTCTAAAACCCAACCTCTCGAGAAGGGCTGGACTCTCCGCTTTTCTGGCGTTGCCCGCGGTGAGAGGCGGCGGGCTGGTGTGGGTTTGCTTATAGCCCCACAGCTCAGCCGCCATGTGTTGGAGTTCACCCCAGTGAACAAGAGGGTTGCATCCGTGCGCCTTCGGGTCGGGGATAGGTGCCTCACTGTTGTCTCGGCTTACGGGCCGAACAGCAGTGCAGAGTACCCGGCCTTCTTGGAGTCCCTGGGAGGGGTGCTGGACAGTGCTCCGACTGGGGACTCCATTGTTCTACTGGGGGACTTCAACGCCCACGTGGGCAGCGACAGTGAGACCTGGAAGGGGGTGATTGGATCGCACGGCCTCCCCGATCTGAACCCGAGTGGTGTTCTGTTATTGGACTTCTGTGCTAGTCACAGTTTGTCCATAACGAACACCATGTTCGAGCACAGGGGTGTCCATAAGTGCACTTGGCACCAGGACACCTTAGGTCGGAGGTCGATGATCGACTTTGTTGTCGTGTCATCTGACCTCCGGCCGCGTGTTTTGGACACTCGGGTGAAGAGAGGGGCAGAGCTGTCGACTGATCACCACCTGGTGGTGAGTTGGATTCGCTGGCGGAGGAGGAAACCGGACAGACTTGGCAGACCCAAACGTGTTGTGAGGGTCTGCTGGGAACGTCTGGCGGAACCCTCTGTCAGCATGGCTTTCAACTCCCACCTCCGGGAGAGCTTCTCTCATGTCCCGAGGGAGGCTGGGGACATTGAGTCCGAGTGGACCATGTTCTCCACCTCCATTGTCGAAGCAGCTGCTCGGAGCTGTGGTCGTAAGGTCTCTGGTGCCTGTCGTGGCGGCAACCCCCGAACCCGGTGGTGGACACCGGAAGTAAGGGCTGCCGTCAAGCTGAAGAAGGAGTCCTATCAAGCCTTGCTGGCTCATGGGACTCCCGAAGCAGCTGACGGGTACCGGCAGGCCAAGCGGACTGCAGCCCGAGCAGTTGTGGAGGCAAAAAACTCGGGTCTGGGAGGAGTTCGGGGAGGCCATGGAGGAGGACTATCGGTCGGCCTCGAAGAAATTCTGGCAAACCGTCCGGCGCCTCAGGAGGGGAAAGCAGGTCTCCGCCAACACTGTTTACAGTGGAGGTGGGGAGCTGCTGACCTCAACTGGGGATATTGTTGGACGGTGGAAGGAATACTTTGAGGACCTCCTCAATCCCGTCGCCACGTCTTCCGTGGAGGAAGCAGAGGCTGAGGTCTCAGAGGTGGACTCGTCCATCACCCAAGCTGAAGTCACTGAGGTGGTTGGCAAGCTCCTCGGTGGCAAGGCACCGGGGGTGGACGAGATTCGGCCTGAGTACCTTAAGTCTCTGGATGTGCAGGGACTGTCTTGGTTGACACGTCTCTGCAACATCGCGTGGCTGTCGGGGACGGTGCCTCTGGATTGGCAGACCGGGGTGGTGGTCCCCCTGTTTAAAAAGGGGGACCGGAGGGTGTGCTCCAACTATAGGGGGATTACACTTCTCAGCCTCCCCGGGAAAGTCTATTCCAGGGTACTGGAGAGGAGGATCCGACCGATAGTCGAACCTCGGATCCAGGAGAAACAATGCGGTTTTCGTCCTGGCCGTGGAACAGTGGACCAGCTCTATACCCTCCATAGGGTGCTCGAGGGTTCGTGGGAGTTTGCCCAACCAGTCCACATGTGTTTTGTGGATTTGGAGAAGGCATTCGACCGTGTCCCTCGTGGTGTCTTGTGGGGGGTGCTCCGGGAATACGGAGTCCGGGGCCCCTTGTTAAGGGCCGTCCGGTCTTTGTATGACCGGAGTAGGAGTCTGGTCCGCATTGCCGGCAGTAAGTCGGACCTGTTCCCGGTGCATGTTGGACTCCAGCAGGGCTGCCCTTTGTCACCGGTTCTGTTCATAATCTTCATGGACAGAATTTCTAGGTGCAGCCAGGGGCCGGAGGGGGTCCGGTTCGGGAACCACAGGATTTCATCTCTGCTTTTTGCAGATGATGTTGTCCTGTTGGCTTCATCGAACCCGGACCTACAGCATGCACTGGGGCGGTTCGCAGCCGAGTGTGAAGCGGCAGGGATGAGGATAAGCACCTCCAAATCCGAGGCCATGGTCCTCGACCGGAGGAAGGTGGCTTGCCCCCTCCAGATTGGTGGAGAGACCCTAGCCCAAGTGGAGGAGTTCAAGTATCTTGGGGTCTTGTTCACGAGTGGGGGACGGATGGGGTGTGAAATTGACAGGCGGATCGGTGCAGCGGCTGCAGTGATGCAGTCGTTGTATCGGTCCGTCGTGGTGAAGAAGGAGCTGAGCCGAAAGGCGAAGCTCTCGATTTACCGGTCAATCTACGTTCCCACCCTCACCTATGGTCATGACCGAAAGGACAAGATCCCGGATACAAGCGGCCGAAATGAGCTTCCTCCGTAGGGTGGCTGGGCGCTCCCTTAGAGATAGGGTGAGGAGCTCAGTCACCAGGGAGGAGCTCGGAGTAGAGCCGCTACTCCTCCACATCGAGAGGAACCAGCTGAGGTGGCTCGGACATCTGTTTAGGATGCCTCCTGGACGCCTCCCTAGGGAGGTGTTCCGGGCATGTCCCACTGGGAGGAGACCCCGGGGAAGACTATGTCTCTCGGCTGGCCTGGGAACGCCTTGGGATCCTCCCAGAGGAGCTGGAGGAAGTGTCTGGGGACAGGGAAGTCTGGGCATCCCTGCTGAGACTGCTGCCCCCGCGACCCGGCCCCGGATAAGCGGTAGAAATGGATGGATGGATGGAGGTGCACCCTGGACAGGTTGCCAGTCTGTCGCAGGGCAGACATATATATATATATATACACAGACATACAACCATTCATACCTAGGGGCAATTTAGGGTGACCAATTAACCTGACATGCATGTTTTTGTACCACGGGAGGAAGCCAGAGAAACCGGAAACAACTCAAGCACACGGGGAGAACATGCAAACTCCACACAGGAAGGCCCCATGCCCCGGCCAGTATTTGAACCCACGACTTTCTTGCTGTGAGGCATGAGCGCTAACCACTGCACCACCATGTGGCCTGAAAATCCATTTGTCAATCGTAATTTTACTTCACCCTCAATTTATGCTCAAAAAAGAAAACAGAGCAAAATGATGACTTTTTTTCACTTTTTAATCAAGCTTGCGATAAGTGCAAAGTGAAATATTACATTTAAAAGGAATGCTTCCATGCTTCCAACGTATTCAGAACAAGCTTACAAGTTCCTTTAAAAATGTATAAAAATTTGCAACAGCTGCATGGTCCCATCACCACTCCTTCCTCAATCGACAACATCCACGCCCTTGGCTTCATCAGGTCACCTGAAATAAGCAGCTGTATGCTGCAATAAAGATGTGGAATGCTGAATGTGTCATGGAGATGATGAGGAACATTCAATGCTCAAAAAAAAAATTATCAGAATCAGAAAAGATGGAGATAATATACAAAATATAACAAAAACATTTTCAACCAAACATTTTCATCTTTTCAACAACTTATATCAGTCTCAAGTAAGATTGCAAAATTCCGGGAATTTTCAAAGTTGGAAACTTTCCTTGGGAATTAACGGGAATAAATGGGAATAAACAGGATTAAATAGGAAATTCACAAAATTGAAGGTTGGCCCTTAAACAGGGAACTTAAATATAGTTGGGGGGAATATATTGTAGCACAGTCTTGGCTAAAATAACCAGATTTAATGCAAGGACACTCCTCCATCACATGCACACAGCACACTGCTGACTGCAGGGCTACTGAGGCCACGCCCCCTACATGCACTGTGCATTCCTCCATCACATGCACAGGTGATTTCTTGAAGCCTGGAGGCCACACTTTTGAACTCAAAGCACAAGACTGTTGAAAACACACATTTGAGCACTATATAAAGTGAAGTAAGTTTTGATAATATCGTGGGGTAAATATATTCACCCCAGCCCTGTTAACTTGCAAATATTAAATAAAAATGTATTAATAGAGCTGTAGTAGCGAACTGGCTGGTAAGTTAGGTGCTAAATGAAAGCTATTTTTCCATTTCATTGACCATTTAAGAGGCTAGCTAGTTATGGTGGTAGCTAGCTCAAATTTGATGCTGTTTCTTCTGCAGATTGGGTGGGGGAGGGGAGGGTGTGAGTGTGTGCTCAACATTCATGTTTTGGTTCATTAAAATAATTGTTCATACAAGAATAAAAACTAAAGTTCTACTGAAATAAATCTGTTGAAATGTCATGTTTTTTTATTATTTTGCATGGATGTCTGCTTATGACAAAAAATATTTACATTTATGTTTGAATATGATACAGTTTGTTTAAATTACCCCCAATGTCCAGTTAATTCCCATAAATTCCCAATAATTCCCATAAATTCCCAATAATTCCCATAAATTCCCATAATTTCCATAATTTCCATGGAAAGTTTCTAATTTGGAATATTTCCAAAATCCCCCAGCTTAACTTCCCAAGGAAAGTTTTGGGAAATTTACAAGAAATTTTACGCCCCTTTGCAACCCGAGTCTCAAGCATGATGAAGGTTTTGGGCTCTTTGAAGTATGCCTTTAAAAGACAGAATGAGGTGTAGGTGCACTGTGTGTTTAAGGGTGAGCGTGTGTGTGTGTTGCACTTAGAATGGGTGTGTGCACGTGATAATGTCGAATAAATCCACGGCAGGTCCCACAATTCAGTGCGGTTCATGTAATTTGCTGTGTTTTTGCGTAGAGAGTCTTAACATAATATTTTGCACTGAAATAACACAATAAAATGCTTTGAAATCCCAGTAATAATTAAAACAACAAATAATACAACAGTTTACTGTGATCGCACTGTTTTTATAGTAAACTTCTAAATTAAAGCGTCATACTGTGAACATTAAAGTCAAATCCTGTAAATTAATAATACTGCAATTTAGAGTGAAATTTTGCAGTTGACTATTGTGAAATCCTGGTAATTTTTTACAGTGTATATTTTCTTTGTACATATTCATATATACATATTAATTTAGGCAAATGTATGCATGTGAGAGGATAGTGTGTGTGTGTGTGTGTGTGTGTGTGTGTGTGTGTGTGTGTGTGTGTGTGTGTGTGTGTGTGTGTGAAAATGAAAATATATGTACCTGAAAGGAGAATATGTGTGTGTGTGTGTAAGCTTGAAAATATACATATGTATATGTAGATGAGGTGTGAGGAGTCACTGCTGATGTTTTTAGCTCAGGATATACAGCGCTCCTGTGCGATGACTTGGATGGAGGGAAAAGACGTCCCAATGATTATTTTTTTTCTGCTGTCCTCACCACTCTCCCCACATCGCTCCAGTCAGAGGCACTGCAGCCTCCACAACACACAGAGATGCAGTTGGTCAGAATGTTCTCTGTGATGCATCTGTAGAACGTAGTGAGGATGTCCGGGGGCAGGTGGACTCTCCTCATCTAGACCAGGAAGTTCATGCTCTGCTGTGTCCTCTTAACCAAAGACACAGCCTTGAGGGGAGCCTGAGCTGAGGGTGACGACCTGGAGGTCTTCAGCCCGACCCGCACTGACTGTGGTCTGTCAGTGAGGAAGTCTAGCAGCCAGTGGCACAGGGGGGTGTTGAAGCCAGGGGTCCCAGATTGTCCTCCAGATGTTGTGGGGTGATGGTACTGAATGCTGAACTATGTAATGGGAGCATTGGGGTAGGAACCATATGATGGTGTAAACCTGGTGGGACACAGTGGCCCTCATTTATCAAACGATCTTTCAAACGGGTGTATTTCCGAGCGGTGAGCTCATCGTACGACGGGGCTCACGCAGCATTACAGAAACTTCCGTACCTCGCCGATCTCAGCGTTTGAGTGATCGGGTGTTGATAAATGCGGCGGCTGAATTTGATCGTCACTAACATGTTACGCCCTGAAATATTCATAGTTCCCAAGCCGCGCCCTTTGAGGTCAAACACCGAAAAGGAGCGATTTTGGCGAAAAAAGAAACTTTGGGAGCTGGAAATGGATCCTCTCAGGTCTGAGGTGGAGGGGAATCAGGAGGAGCTCCTTGGAAGAATAAAACTGAAATTAAAGGAGAATAGAAAAACGCAGTCTGTAGGAAGCCGTTCACGGCAGCTGTGAGCAGCGTCGCCCGGACGAACGGACACCGGCTGAGGTCTGAACAGATTATAGGTTCGTTAATTTAACCCTGATATTACAAATAATGAGGCTGATTCATGTTGTACAGCTCAGAGTTTTATTGTTTTGTTTAATTATGTCTCAAAGTCGGACAGCGGCACCGCGGCCAGGTCTCCTCCCCACAACGGTGACGGTCCCACCGAAACACACACACCCAGCACCGGACCCGGTGCCAAACAGGATCCCGGACCGAGCGGGACACAGGATCGAATAGGACCCGGGACTCAGTCCACGAGGGCTGCACCCGCTGCCGGTGCAGCTTAAATGAAAGACAATTTATAGAAGTCTTAATAAAACGTTTGACTAAACGTCCTCTGTCTGGATTTAATCTCCCTTTAGTTCATGTTATTTTCTAGGCTACTGGCTTCACATCACTGATTAAATAAATCATTTGCTAAAATTTAGAGTTTATTTACATTTCAGTAGCGGTTCAGGTCCTGTCTCCTCCGTCCAGACCCAGTGGAGGCTCTGGTTCCCACATCAGCTCCTCTCATGTCGCAAGCACATCAATATCGGCCAATGCAATATTGTGTAAAACTGCCTAAATAAAGTCACACACCTTTTCGGGGATGAACAGGAACAGCAGCGTTTCCCCCGCTGGATCTGAGCGTCTGAAGCTGCTCCGCAGCAGCAGCGTGCGTCTTTGCGCATTGTTGCGCTCCTCTCTGTGGCAGGATGAACCAGCGGACTTATTGAAAGTTAAAAATCCTTTATTAATCCCACAAAGAAGAATTTTATTAGCTATCCCGTAAGGACGTGATTTATTTTTTATTTATTTATTTTTTTATCTGTCCTGAATGTGTGCTGTTTGTGCTTTATGGGTGTTTGAGATGTGCTTTATAATTATTTTCACGCTCCGCCACGTTTCTCTGTGCTGCACTGCAAGTCCGCACTGACAAGAACTTGCGTACACGATGTCAGAGCTGTCGTGAGATTTCATCTTTCCGAACGATCACGACCAAATTGATAAATAACCAACCCGTCTTTCATATGGACGTATGACGGGTGTACGCCCATATACCGCCATACGACCGTTTGATAAATGAGGGCCATTAAGAGGACGGACACATGTGAATGTATGGGCTGAGCAGCGGTGTTATTAAAGAGCCTGTAAAGAGCACACATGTCTCTGGTATGTCTATTACTGCACCTAGACATAACAGCACATCAAGAGGTCCAGAGGACAGCGCAGTATGATGGAGTCCCTGTTTTCAAACAACCCACCGGAGAACTTTGATTTGAGTGAATACTTGTCATGGCCCAGCTGGAGTCGCCGTTTCGAAAGGTTTCATGTGGCGTCGGGACTAGACCAGAAAGACGAGAGCTCCCGGGTAAACTTGCTGGTGTTCACAATGGGTGATAAAGCAGATGACATCCTGAACATGCTGGGTCTGAGCGACGATGAGCTTAAAAGGTACAAAAGAGTGAAAGAAGCCTTTGACAATCACTTAAAGCTAGGGTTGGCGATCTGAATGAGATACATTTTTTAAAATACTGGTTAAAATGATCTTTATGACCCGATGGGAAACAATTCATAGCGTGTTTTTAAAGTAGTTTGGAAAATATCCGCTATCTACAGCAGGAGTAAAACGGGAAAAACAGCAACCAATAGTCTTGCCGGGACACCTTTTTTTAAACCAATCAAATCCCTTCGCTGTTCGACCTGCCCCCTGCGCGTACATGTCAATGGCGTGCACTGACCCTGGTTCAGTGCACGTAGAAGGACGGAGCGTCGTTGCAGAACGGCGGAGAAGAATATTTGGGGGTTTACTTACCGTTGAGTGCGCCATAACTTGGCGTAGTGCAAATAAAGAAAAACAAAGAATCGAAGCGCTGAGGACAGGTTACGCCAGGAACGCACTGGACACGGAAGCACCGCATGCGCCGTGAACGTCTCCGTGTCTCCGCTCCCAACGGGAGCTCCTCCAGTGGGGTGGGAGCTGGGCGGAGCTGGGCGGAGCCTTGGGGAGATGCTACATTCGTGCTACATGCTAGTTTTCCAAGATCGCCAACCCCAGCTTTAATTGGCAAACATAACGTGATTTATGAGAGAGCCCGTTTTAATAAGAGATGCCAAGAGCAGGGAAAGTCAGCTGAATCCTTCATTGCTGCTGTCTGTAAGTTACCAGAAAACTGCAAGTACGGTCCACTGCAAGACGGAATGATAAGAGAGAGGCTAGTGGTGGGCATACAGTACCAAGGCTTATCAGAGAAACTGCAGATGGACAGTGCATTAACACTTGAAAATACAGTGCAACAAATAAGACAGCATGAAGAGATAAAGAAACAGCAACCAGTCGTGAGAGAAGCAAATAAAAGTGAAATGAAAGAAGCAAATGTCTATTTGTTAAAGTTCAAGCAAAAGACTTCCAAGGGAAATCTAGAGCCCAAACTATCAGAGACAAGGAGTGAAAACCAAAAAGGACAAAAGTACTGTGGGCGCTGTGGAAAATTACCTGCACGGGACGCAGAGTGCAGAAAATATCGTAAGAAGGGACATTTTGCAGCAGTCTGCAGATTCGGCAGAGTAGCAGCAGTAGTTGAGGATGAGGACAACACACTGTTTTTAGGCGCAGTGTCAGGAGGTGCAAATTCCACCAACTGGAAGAAAACAGTGGAAGTGAATGGCAAAAATGTTACCTTCAAACTGGATACAGGGGCTGACCTGACCGTGACACCAGCTGCCACCTACCGTATTTTTCGGATTATTAGTTGCTCCGGAGTATATGTCGCACCTGCCAAAAAATGCACGATGAATAAGAAAAAAACATACATAAGTCGCACCGGACTACAAGTCGCATTTTTTGGTCAAAATTTATTTCGTATCAGACACCAAAAACAGACATTTTATCTTGAGGATATAAAGTGCAGTAATAATATGTTGAGTAATGTTGAGAACAACAGGCTAAACAGGCTCTGTTAACTTTATGAACAGATGGGACATTAGCATAACATATTAGCAGCTTAAACAACGGGGCTTAAACAACTACAGAAGTAGTTAACAAAACTCACTCTCACTCAAATCTCAAATCTCACTCAAAATCGCCACCAAATCCATTGAATTCCTGATCCTCCCTGTCACTTTTGAACAACTCCGCCAACTCTGGAAGCAGAGGGCGCGGCACTTCCTCGTCTGCGTGGCTGTCGTCAGAGTCAGCATCAGTCCCAGTTATTATTCCACCCTTTGTGAATCCTGACAGTACGGTTTCGGCTGTCACTGAAGCCCATGCTTTGTCGATGCATCCAATGACTTCCATGAAAGTTGCATGGCGCATCCTCCCGGTTGCCGTGAAGCTGTGTTCACCGTCTATCATCCATTGCTCCCACAGCTAATGCAAAACTGCCTTAAAACACCGGTTCACCGAGATGTCAAGTGGCTGGAGTACTTTTGTTAAGCCTCCAGGGATGATGGCGGGTATGGTGTTGACAACCGTTTCTCTTTCAGCTGTGGCGTGATGTGCGCACGCATGCTGTCCATCATAAGCAAGGCTTTGCATGTTTTGAAGAAGCCATCCGGATGCTTAGTGTAGCACTTTGTCAGCCAAAAGTACATCATATCTTGATCCATCCATCCTTTCTCATTCACGGCCACAACAACTGTGGGGGATTGGATATTTGGCATGGTTTTCCGTTTAAAGATGACCATTGGTGGCAGTTTAGATCCATCCAGATCCATCTCCAGTGGTGGGGCAAGGGTCCTTGGGGGCTCCAAGCAAAAAAATTCATCGGGCCCCCACCTCATCCGTTCACACCAAAAAAAAAATAAATTTTTTTTTTGCACACAATTTTTGGGACATTTGATATATATAATAGCTGGGTAACGATTAAATTCCTTGATCGCGAGTAAATGTAATCCTTGAGTTAATCGCGATTAATCGCGATTACAATGGCTCATTTGAGGTCTGCCAAGGCCATTCAAAATGTGTGTGTTACATAAATAAGAAATAAGTAATCAAGAACTAGTTTCTGTTTATTCAATTAGACATGAATAATCAGCAGACATCACAGGAAACCAACAGGTAATTTGACACAGTTCCGTGTTCATGTGTCATCGACCAAGTCACAACCATAAACATGAAAAATGGAATTTTCTTATGAGCGCACACTTCCTCAAACTTCATCCTATCCCCCGACTCTCAGACAAAGAAGAGAGGATAAATTCAGTCACGCCGAATTGTGCCTCATCCTTATCTTTATTAAGCCAGATTGTGTGTTGAAGGGAAATGTACTTTCTTTTGCGTGTTTTCAGCACCTGAAGAAGGCCCAGAGGGAGAAATGGTGCACCAGCAAAACACATAATTTAAGCTTGATTTTCATTTTTTTATATTTGCGCTCCTGATTTCAGTTTTTGCCTTATACCAGCCTTTTCCTCGTGATTTTTCTGATAATTCGGCCGAGTTCAATATGGTAATTAATGAGGAATGGACCGTGTTTCACCGCTAAAAGCGCGAGTGTGTTTTTTTTTTATGGTCAGCAGGAGCGGTGTGACTCTCGCGGTGCAGGACAGGTTCGGCTTGTTCCCCCCCCCCCCCACAGCGTTATTCAGCCAGGCTGGGCCAGGCAGACATCCACACTAGAATATATCAAAGTGAACTGCATAGCTTGCATGTGTAGAGATAGCTCCCAAACCCAACTTTGAAAAGCAGAGATTAACGGCGACATTTTTTTTCTCGCGCGATAAGAGTCTCGCTGTAACGCAGCACGTTACCGCCGTTAACGGCCGAGCTATAATATGTATACTGAAAAACTTAGAGAACCCCTAATAACCCCTAATCTCTTCTATTAGATCCACGGACCAACAGAAGTCCTTGACTTGAAAATTCTGCTATTGCGGAACTTGGGCTCCCGCCCAAGTCTGATTTTTCCAGCCCAAGGAGTTAAAACCAGCCCAATTTTTACATGCCCGCCCAAGGCTCTTTTTCCCAGCCCAATGACTTTTTTTTTTTTTTTCCCTTGTCCTGTTCGGCAGCTGGGGCATGCAATATTGTATGATTGTAGCCTTTTACTATCCGAACAGATTTTAAACCTACACTAAGGAACTTTTAAACCATAATAAAACATTTTAATATCTTTTCTGATGATACATCGACTTGCAACTAGCTGAATGACCCCTCTGTCACGGGCTGAGGGCGTCAGTATTGCTTTCACTTGGACTAAGCGACTGTGAGGAGGGTGGTAGGAACCCTGCACACTAAAAAACTCCATATGTGCAGACTGCTTTGCGGCATGCGTCACATCATGATATAACATTGTTTAGCCAACAGATTCATTACCTCGTCGCTATCCGTCCTTCACACAGCCACTGGAAACAAATGTAGGCGAGTTCAGTCCGACAGCATGCCACCGGGAGCAGCATTTTACAACGTCACGCGCTAGTCCTCATGGGAACTGTAGTATTCCTTCAGGCAAAACACTACCGCTTTTGTCCACTGGCGCCGCCAAAATCAACGAAAACTGAAAGTTCCTTAGTGTTGCTTTAATATTAGCAGCAGGACGAGACTGAGTCTCCTCCTGCTGCTGCCTTATTTAAAGCTGGCATCCGGCATGGCTGCCGGACAGGACCGGGACGGAAATGCTCAGAGAGCAGGAACAGAAAGAGAGAAAGATAAAGAGAGGGAGAACGGAAGGGGGGGGGGCACAACCTATGTACAAAGTCACAATACAAAACAGTGTTGTCGACGCACCACACGCAACCTAGAACAATCCCAAACCCCCAATCTAGACAACACCAAAACAGAGCCGACAACCAACACAGAAAATTACAGAACCATACATACATTCATACATTTTTTTTTTTTCCGAACCATATTAATGAACAGACCAGGCCACACAAAATTAAAGGAGGTGTAGGGGAGGAAGGAAATGCAAGGACACCACAAACCCTTTTTTTTTTTTTTTTTTTTTAATATAGCTAGTCGTAACTAGTGTAAACTCGGGGCGTGCATTAAGAGAGGTCTGCTACAGATCACCATTAGTCTAACCACTACAAGAAGACAAGGTAACCGAGTATGTGAAGAGTAATTAAAGATCAACGTGATCATGTGAATATGATGGTGACAGTGATGGTGATAGTGATCATGCATATATGACCTCTGACCTCTGAGAAGGCCAGAAGCAGGCCAGAGAGGCCCTCAGAGCCCAGACAGCCGGCGGACATCACAGAGCCCGGATCCAAGCCGCCCCCCCAGGCAGACGCCCACGCTCCAGTCCAGAAACGGGGCAGAGGAAAGCCCCGGCCGGGGACCCCGGCAGTCCCGGGGCCCGGGCCCCGCGAGGCCACAACCGGCAGGAGCCGGTCCACCCCGGGCGCCGGACGCCCGGGGTGGAGGGCCATGACCCACCCGGGAGAACCAGCCCACATGGGCGGCTACCCACCCCAGGCCAGTACACCCCCCAGCGCTCCGGCCACGCACCCCGAGATCCAGGGCATCACCCCCCCCCACCCCCACCCCACGACCCCCACCCGGAACCCACCCCCCCCGTCCACCGCCCGGCCCACCCCTCCCACCCCCTGTCCTCTCCCGCCTCACTCCCCCCCGCCCCAACCCAACACTCATACTGACACACACACATGCACACACGCACACACACAACCACTCATCCCTAAACCAAACGCACACACACGCACTCACATTCCAACACACTCACACACTCTCACGCACACGCTAACAAACACACACACACACACACACACACACACACACACACACACACACACACACACACACACACACACACACACACACACACACACACAGTCCATCCTACCCCAAACACACTCACATTCCCGCGTCATCCAACTGTCACATCCTGTGGGAGACACCCCCGGAAGGCAAGGGAACACCAAACCCCACATCCAGGCCCCCCCGCCACCCACAACTGCCGCCCCCACCCCCCCCCCCCCACCGCCGCAGACAGATATGCACCCCCCAGAGCCAGCAGCCCCCCAAACCACAGCCGCTCCAAACCCCCGGCCTGTGGGGAAAACAACAGCCCCCCCCCCCGCCCTACCCCCCACCAGAAGGAATCCGGAAACGGGGGCGCAGAAGATCCCATTGCCCTCCCTCCCCCCCCCCTCCGTCTCGTGAGTGTTGATGGAGTATATGTTGTTTGCGATTAAAATTTGAGGGTCAGTAACCACACCGTGCCGCGAGTGAGGCCAAACGAGCAGTCTCATCTACCTGAACAGCCCCACCCCCGACACAGCGCGCCAAGACCCCCCGACGTGTGTGTTTGTATGTATTTGGTCGTGTTAGATGACTAAGTGCAATTAAGACTGAGAGGCGAGCCACTGAAGCGTGCAGTGATTGGGGCCACTTAGATGGCCCCCTCCACCACACCCAACTTGATAAGCCCGCCTCCCAAAGCCCTACGTGTGTGTGCATGAGAGCGGGGGGGGAGAGGGGGGTCCGGGGATGCCACAGCACCCCCGTCACCCAGGAGCCCCCCGATGAAGGACAGGGCCAGGAGCGCCACCCCCCCCCCCCCCCCCCCCCCCCAGGACCAGGGTGGACAGCGACCATGGCCAGAGAGCCACCGACCCAAGAAGCACACACCCATCATGCATCAGGAGGAGTGAAGGTGAGGACAGACAGGGGGCAGCAGAAGGACCCAGACCCAGGGCCCACCGCCCCCAGGCCCACCGGGGCCCCCCCCCACAAGACACCGCACTCTCTCATACATAGCTCCAATCGCCCACACATATACACCCACACGTACAGACATACATACATACTTACAGATACACACCCTCACACACATACATACCCCGCTCACAGATACATACCCACACACACATACACACTTACACATACATAGTCACACACATACACATACATATCCAGATACACACCCACACACTCACATACACCTACATAAATACCCACACATACAAAAACATATATACATACTCACACATACACACCCACACACATATACACATACACGTACACGCACCTTCCTCAACCCCCTAACCCCCACAGCCCACCACCCCCCTATCTACCCCCTCATCCACCCCGCCCCGTCCCCCACCCCCCACCCACCTCCCCCGCCACCCCCCACCCATTCACCCCGCCCCCCTGTCCCCCACCACCACAACCACCCACCCCGATGCCCTGAATTCCGGGGCAGCAACCAGACACCAGGGCGTGCACCGACCCAGGCCGCGGCAGCACGCCCGAGCCGACCGGCCCCCCCAGCCAGGTCGAGCCCCTCACCCTCACGGAAGGAGAGAGCCCCCAGGCACCAGGGCCCCCAGCCACACCCGCCCCAGGACACCCCGGCCGCCCGGACATGAACCGGCACCCGCCGACCCCGGCCCCCCGGGGCCCCCGCCCCACCGCCGCCAGACAGCCCCAACAACCGGCGGCCCCCCCACCCCCAATCCAAACCAAACACGAAGACAGCCCCCAGCGAAGCAGCCCAGACCCCAACCCCAAGACAGTGCCAACCACCTGCAGCCATCAGGCCCCCCCCACCAACCACCGACCCTCAAAGAGGAGAGGCCCTCATCTTCCCCTTACATTAAGTGATGGAGCTGATCACAGGGGACCAGAGGGAACCAGATTCAGCTGATTGGTCCTCTGAACAGACAGACATCGTCTCCAAGCTGATATGATCTAATAGAAGATTCTTAAACTGCCTGTTACTCAGATTATTTCTGGATTTCCAATTTACAAGGATAGTTTTCTTTGCGATGCACAAGATGGTGAGAACCATGTAGACAGAGTTTATCGACATGTTAATTTCACCCAGATCACCTAAAAGGCACAGTGTGGGAGTTGCAGGGATATTGCATGTGAACCATGTTGACAGGTCTTCACACACCTGAAGCCAGAACCTCTGCACTGGTGTGCAGGACCACAAGGCATGGAGGTAGTTGTCAGTCATGTTATCATTGCAATGTGAACAGATATCAGATTGTGATAGACCCATCTGGAACATCCTTCGTCCTGTGTAATGAATTCTATGCAGAATTTTGAATTGTATTAGTTGTATATTTGAATTCTTTGTCATTTTGAAAGTATTTAAACATATTTGTGACCACGCATTTTGGTCAAAGTTGTTAGATAAGTCAGCCTCCCATTTTAAGGTCGGAAGGAAGATTTCATCTTCTACCTTTGGTAATATTTTATATATCTTTGATAGCAACTTTGGGGAACTGAGGTTTAAGAATTCTTCGACCCCGAGAGGTAGCTGTCCCTGCAATTGATTAAAGGTATACTTTTTACCTATGATAGATTTAAGTTGATGATATTCTAAAAATGCTGTGCTGCTGATTCCATATTGTGAGATGAGAGTATTGAATGATAGAAAGTTGCCATTTTCAATGATATGTTCAAGCTGGCTGATTCCTTTATTTCTCCACTGAGTGAAGTTTATCATCTTTTTGTTTTGCAGGATGTCCGGGTTGTTCCAGATGGGTGTGAGTTTACACGGGATCAGAGAAGATTTGGTTAGCTTTAGAAAGTCCCACCAAGCCATTAAAGAAGAACTGATGTTGACACTTTTAAAACACCGATGGGATTTGATGGTGGGACTGATGAATGGCAGGTCAGAGATGACTAGATCCTCACATAATGCTTGCTCTACATCCAGCCATGGCTCATCTAAATTGTTCGGTTTAAGCCATTTGGAGATATATTGCAGCTTGCTGGCTATGAAGTAATTACTGAAGTTAGGCAAGTCTAGCCCACCTCTGCCTTTAGTCTGTTGTAACGTCTTTAAACAGCCCAATGACTTTTAAAATAGAACCCACCCAATCTGGCAACACTGGTGAAGTGTGATTTCTCCTGACCGGTTGTTACGATGTTCACGCTCTTTTCGCCTTTCTCCGCCACACTTCGGCCCATTGGGATGTTAAACGTGAGGGGGACTTCGTCCATGTTAACAATATGATCCGGTGTCATGCTGTGCTCAGTGACTTGCTTTTTAAGAAACTCATGGAAACTGTCGATCTTGGCTTTGAAGTCTGCTGGCAGTTTCTGCGACACTGTTGTTCGTGCTCTGATATTCATTTGCTTGGCAACGACCTGAGCGTGGAGGCGTAACTGCACTGTGGACAAGACTCTCCCGGCAGCATGTTGTTCAAGCACCCATTTGTGAACTCGTTCCTCCAGCTGTGGCCATCTAGCTTTTAGTCCGCGGTTAGCATTTTTTTGTTGTCTTCATTGCAGTCAGAGTATCCTCTGCTTTTCGCCAGTCCCTCACAAGTTTCTCGCTCACTCCAAACTTTCTCTCTGCTGCTCAATTGCCATTTTCAGCTGCATATTTAACTACTTGCAGTTTATAATCTGCAGAATATGATTTTCTTTTGGGAGGCATTTGTGTTCCGTGTTTCTCCGTTGTCCAAGCAAGCTAATGTTTACGTTATATATTTTGAGAGGTTCCAGAGTGACAGGAGCAGATATTGACACACAATCTGAGAGCGCCCTCTGGCGGCTGTGAATGTGGGGGGAAAAACATATCATATATAAGTCGCTCTGGAGTACAAGTCGCGGGACCAGTCTTACCATGAGAAAAAGTGCGACTTATAATCTGGAAAATACGGTACTCAAAAGAACTGCACGGCCCACTCACCAGAGCAGAGAAACCCTTATGTGGCCCCAGTGGAGAAGCACTGCAAGTGAAAGGTCAGTTCAATGCAGTCATGAAATACAAAGACAAAATGACAACACAGGCTGTGCATGTCATTCAGAGACTGTCTACCCCCTGTACACAACACCCCCTGTTAGGCTTTCCAGCTATTTCAGCGTTAGGCCTGCTGCATCTTGCAGACAGTGTGAAAGAGTTAGAGGCTGACATGAAAAAACTGTACCCCAAAGTCTTCACTGGTCTGGGCCTGCTAAAAGGGGAGTACAAAATAAAACTGAAAGAAGGGACCAAGCCATATGCATTGTCGCTGCCGCGACGAGTCCCACTGCCACTGCATGATAAAGTTAAGGCAGAGCTGGAGAGAATGGAGAAGATGGGCGTGATTGAGGCCATTGAGGAGCCAACAGAGTGGTGTGCGGGGATGGTGGTCGCCCCTGAGCCCAATGAAAAAGTCAGAATCTGCTCGGATATGACTCACCTGAATGAGTTTGTTTGTAGAGAGCGCCACATACTGCCCGCTGCAGAAGAGATGTTGGCCAATTTTTCAGGTGCGACAGTCTTCACAAAACTGTATACTACATCTGGATTTTGGCAGGTACCGCTACACGCAGAATCAGTCCCTTGACCACGTTTATAACCCCGTTTGGAAGATACTGCTACAAAAGGTTGCCATTTGGAATCTCATCTACACTGGAACACTTTCAAAAGAGACTCACTCAGATGCTGTCAGGACTTGAGGGAACCGTATGTCACGCAGACAACATACTGGTTTTTGGGTCTATGCGAGAACAACATGACCAAAGACTGCACCACGTGTTGGAGTGGATCCAGCAGGAGGGCCTGACTCTCAACAATGACAAGTGCCAGTTTGCTGTTGAAAAAGTCATGTTTTTGGGGCACATTGTCACAGCACAGGGCATTGAGGCAGACCCTGGCAAAATCAAGGAGATCAGAGAGATGCCCATGTCATGCCTAAAAATGACTGCCCCCGACGGGAACACACATCAACGTGTTTCTGTGTTTCCCCACTGCTCACATACGATGTGTGAATGTTTCATAAAGTATTCTTCATGAATATTTCTAAGAGTATGTTTTTACAAATTACACACACAAACCATTATATCAACAGACATCCCTCAGTTACAGGCCGCAGTCACTTTTCGGCAGCTGAGTGATGTGAGGAGTGACACTGACCACTTCAAGGGAGGTGAAGGTGATATTCACAGAATTTGCAGGACTGAAAGCAGAGGAGATCAGGCAGTTGCATGTACAGTGATTCTGGTCAGTGTCATCCCTCATATCAGTGAGCAGAGATGGGATACTTGGACTCGAGACTCGGACTCGACTCGGACTCGAGTCACGATTTTATGACTTTTTGACTCGACTTGATAAAATCAAAAAAAGACTTGGACTTGCTTGGACTCTAAGCTCAGTGACTCTAGACTTGGACTTGACTCGAATCCTTTGACTCGACGAGTCACGTCAAGTCATAATAGTCATTTTAAAAGTGCAATGTATGAATCATTCTTATTTTTTATCGCTTCATTTCATAGGATCGCAGTGGCGAGGTGCGCCTGCAGCGGGAGCGCTTGTTTCGTGCCGCCTAGACCACGTGCGACGGGCGGAGTTCGTTCACTTCCGCATTGACGGGAGCGCTCGTTTTCCACACCCGCGCATTCCAGGCGCATTCCAAACAACATAACAGGTCGGCCACGATTGTTTTTAATAAACTGGTTTCAACACTGGCGGCCTGGAATGCGCGCATAGGCGTCAGTTTAGGGGAGACTTTTGCCAGGGGTGTTTTTTTCTCCACTACACACAAATCCTTCACGTGTAGCCATTTTACCCCCGGTTATTTTCAGTAGTATATAACATTCCGATGCTCCTGAACGCAAGCATCAGATACGCAAACAGACATTCAGGGGATTAAAAAAACAAAACAAAAAGTGCGGCTGTTCTAAATGTGCGTCTGTTCCAGTGGAAACTCCGCACAGAGCAGCTCTGTCTTCTGCAACACCTGTGGTGAGTTTGAAAACTTGGTTGCTCGTTTAACCCTGTGATTATCCCAGGTTATAGACTTTATGCAAGAGGCGGTAGTCTGTTTTGAAATGTGGATATGCCCTGAAGAACTTTACTATCAACATGCTAACAGCAACATTTTGAGGCTGTTTGGCCTCATTCTAGTCTCAGCTAATGTTCATCATCAACATACTTTTCGTCCCCGGGGGACCTGTTGCTTTTGATTAAAAAGAAATGCGAGTTTTATTGAAAGATGTGAAAAGGGATGAATTTCATATTTTTATTTTTGAACTATAATGAAGAATAATGCATCAAAGATGCTTTATTTCATTAAGGAAACACAATTTATTTTAAGATAGGTTTAAATGTGCACACTTTAGTGAAGACTTTTTTTTTAAATCTGCCCCTTGGTTCACAGCTCACTGGACATTTAACACTGAACATAGAAAACAGAGCTAAACATACTCAGACACTGTCTTTTGTCCCCAACAGAACTGCAGCTGTGAGGACTGGAAGTCCTACAGGTCCAGATTTGTAGGCTAAAAAGTAACATCATCATTTTTAAAAGAGCCCAAAAACATTGTCCTGCCGTTCTGAAGTGCTAATGAACACATTACATTTGTCCTCCTTGTCCTCCTTCCAGCTTGTCTCTGTGGACATGGCAGACAGTCACTGCTGAGCCTCTCCTGGGACATCGTGGAGCAGAGCCTCGTTTTCAGACGCCACAGAGAACTGAGGCTGCTCTCCACTTCACAAGAGAACACTGAACCACCAGCAGGAGCCGGACCAGGGTCTCCACTGGGACCTCCAGCACCAGGGTCTCCTGATCAAATAAGTACACTTTGCACTTCCATTGTAACTAGTAATCTGTAACCTGGGAGATAACCGGACTATTATTTTATTGTTTCTTTCTTTCTTTGTGCAGACGTCACCTCTTCAGTCACCAGTTCTGTCAGCTTTGTTTATTTCTGTTGAACTCTGCTCCTGGACAAATAAAATAATGGAAAACCCTCCTGAGACTGATGGTTCTCTGTGTCTAACACACCTTGGATGTTCAGTAATGTTTGTTGTTGTGTCGATGGTGCAGTTAGTATTTTAATATATTTCTTTAATGGTGTCAGAGCATCTTTACCAGGGCAGAGACATGTCAGTATGTGTAGATCTGGTTCATTAGCTTGATCAGTCTAAAGCTATCTGAGGACGTCTGATGGTGATTCTTTGGATTAACAGACTGCCTCCTCTGATGTCGGTTGCTTTTCTTTTTGAAATGTTGATTTGTGATTGGGTCTTTTCTCAGATTTTATGAATGAAAGAAGGAAACAGAATGACTGGCCGTACGCAGGTTGTACAGGAGGCAGTGAACAGCACAGCAGAATTAAAACTTCCATGAAACACCAGAGAGCAGGAGAGGAAGAGGTCGTAACATAACCTGGAATATCCACTCATGGCAGAGTTTTGCTCCAATAATTAAAGCTAATAATAATAATAATGATGATAATAAATTTTTCCAGCCTCCCAGCAACAAAGGTAAGACAATAAGGCTTCTTGTTGTTCTGCTGCTGATTCACCAGGTTTTTGTGACAAAGTTGACAGAGTCATCAGACAGACTGATCATTGGTGTTTCTGTTGTGGGCTGCCTGACTGTGTTTTTGTAATTTTTCCATTTACTCCTGGAGTTGCTTTGTGTAAAATGTTCAATTTGAGTGGAAATGGGATAGTTAGGCTTGAAGCCAAGATTCGTCCAGTCACAGATATAATGTTCTGGTAACAGCCTGTATTTTAATGTAACTCCAACTGTCCTCCCGAGGTTTATTCTTTTATTCTGGAAATGCTTTGACCTTATTCCTATTTGTGATGAATAGAGTTCAGTGGTTTGTTTCTGTGCTGTCCCTGAGCTGTAAATCCTGTTGACAAGTAGCTTATGTATCTGACATGTCGCTGATTTCAACATGAAGTTCAGCATTGTTGGGTTTGTAACTCATATAAAAGTTTGAGGCCAGAGGATTTTATTAAAAACATGACAATCACCTACAATGTGAAATAATTCTCTAAGCATCTGAAGGCAGCCATACCAAAAGTAAAATCAGTCATAGTCATCATCTCAAGCACTTCTCAAAAGCAGTGGTGACTGGTCATTGGGGGCAGGTGGAGCACAGCACCTTTATGTTGTGTTTGACAGATATGGTGAAAATACCCAATCTACAAGCTCGCTTCTCAAAAAGAGTATCGATATCTCAGTCCAAAATTTCCTTAACAGTGCCTCCCCATTTTTTTTTTTTTTTTTTAATGACTTGTTTAGGACTCGAGGAAAAAAGTTTAGGACTTCGACTCGACTCGGGACTTGACTGTCTTGACTTGGGACTCGACTCAGGACTTGACTGTCAGGACTCGGGACTCGACTCAGGACTCGAGTGCAAAGACTTGAGACTCGACTTTGACTTGCAAAACAAGGACTTGGTCCCACCTCTGTCAGTGAGTTACACTTTTATGCAAGCAGCTGGCGAAAAGTGACTGTGCCCCGTAACTGAGGGAGGTCTGTTGATATAAAAGCAACCAACAGGTGACTGGCATCCAGTGGCATTCATCTCACGCAGCATGACAAATGCAGAGTGCAGATATGCCCAAATCGAAAAAGAGGCACTCGCACTGACCTGGGCTTACGAACGGTTTCAGTCTTACCTGGTAGGAATGGACTTTTTGATTCAGACAGATCATAAGCCACTCATTTCCCTACTGGGCAGCAGTAGGTGAGCTCAGGGAGGACAGAAACCTCCCGTAGAGCAGAAGGGCAAAAGCTCGACTTCAGTAATCCTGAAGATCTCTGAACTGCAAACATCTTCTTCTTCTTCTTCTTCTTTGGAGTGGGTGGTGACCAACAACTTAAGTGCACAGCGCCACCTACTGTGTTTCTTGTTGAATGTACTGCAGTTTAAATCCTGATCACCGTATTCACTTCAGAAATCTGTAAAACCGCAATAACATGTATTTTGCGACACCGGGCTGTTGTGGAGGAGTGGCATGAGCGGACCATGACGAAATATTGGTGAAACTAATGAGTTTTTGGACGATTAAAGCTGTTTTGGGAGCTGGCGGCACGCATGCCCCATTGGCTAACAGTATATGGATGTCTGCAGCTCGACATGGATCTAAATTTCTCCCAAAGCACTGTTTGGATCAGAAAACCCTTCTGGGTGAGGATATTGTTCTACTTCGTTCTATAAACAACGTGAAAACTGTTAAAACCGATCTTATCCTTTAATTCTAGTTTTTATTCTTCCACAGAGCTCCTCCTGATTTACCTCCACCTCAGACCTGAGAGGATCCATTGTCAGCTCAGAAAAGTTTCTTTTTTTGCCAAGGTTTAGGTTAGATGTTAATGACGACCAAATTTAGCCACCAAATTTATCAAGACATGATCGTTCAAACGCTGAGATCGGTGAGGTTTGAACATTTCCTTTATCTCCTGTAGGCCCCGTCGTACGGTGAGCTCAACGCTCAGATTTACACCCAATTCAAAGAGAGTTTGATAAATGAAGGCCAATGCCTGGTCTTGCCCACACCTACAGGCATATTGGATGACAAAACATTCTGTCCCAGGTATTTAATATTAGGTTGGAACCAAACCCTGTTTTGGCCCTTTTCTGTGTTTTGGAAGATCATGTACAAGTGAGCGCCAGGAAAAATATTCTCTGGCCTTCACTTTACTTCTAGCACGTTTAGCCATTCCTTTCAAGTGGAAAGACCCCAACCCTCCTCTGCATTCACAGTGGTTGCAAGATGCAACAGGCATATTTGCAGATGTAGCGGGTCCCAGCTCAGTCTCTGCTGGCAGATATATGGATAATCCTTCGAAAGGAGCGCTCTGGAAATGTTGAAATATTACAGAGAAATCAGCGACGCAGGACAACTGTTGCTCATTCTCCATCCATCCGGATTATGTTTATTTACATCTTCATCTTAACTCTGTAACTGCATTAATGCTTGATTTTCTGTTATTCTGTCTGCTGGGTATTAAAGCACAAGCACACATCACCGGGGAATCATATTGCCTCATAAACATCTGTGATCACATACACCGTGGGTAACTGACCTGTAAATGTTGAAAATATTACAGAGAAATCAGGACAACTGCTGCTCATTCTCCATCCAGGGATACAGTCAGGTCAGCACCAATCCAAGTCGGCCCTGGCCAACTCGGCACCACCTCCGGGATACAGTCAAGTCAGCATCAAAGCCAAGTCGGCCTCGCGGGGGGCGGGGGGCTCTCAAGTGGACGAGTTGGTTGGTGCTGACTTGAATGTAAGCTGCTTACCAATTCGGCCAAAAGCCTCTTTTTTTTTTTTTCTTTATCATGATGCGGCTGCGGCGCGACGATTTGCACAGTGTTTTGACGATGCACTTGGATGTAGGTTTTTTTGTTGTTTGTTTTTTGCCTCGGTGAGAGCGCAGATTTGCATTTGCACCAACCTAGTTGATGTAAACAACAGTGAAATATAATAAAATATTTGATAAAAATTTAATAAAAATTTAAATAAAAAAATTCAAGGAGTCTGTGCCTTCAGAGTGGACAGAGCGGACGTATAATGAAGCTTTTCCTAATCACAGCTAAATGTGTTTTTATTCTGGTGTAAACTATCTATCCAATCTGTGGACAAAAATAATGATTTAAGATATTTAGTGATTTAAATAAGCAGCTTGTGTTTGTCACACTATCCGCTCAAAAGAAAAAAAAACAAACACAAAACAGAAATAAACACACACATGAATAAGCTGTCTGATTATCAAACGCGGAGGTCAAATTCTAAGACATTTAACTATGTTTCCCTCCTCCGTACTGTAGAACTTAATTTTTCTGACAGGCTCTTCACAGTCCTCACAGTCTGCTGCTGCACCAGAGAGGGGTCTGGGGTTCACACTGACGGAGATGCCGAAATGAATGAATGACCTGAGGGAATGAGCTCTCCGCTTATTCCTATAGTGGAGATGAACGTCAATATCGGAATGGAGGAAAATAATGATTAACACTAGAACTAAAATGATTAACACTAGAACTGCCAACATTCTTACCCCCCCTCCAAAGGCCGCAGCGCTCAGCCAGACCGTCATACATTTTGCAGTGTTTTTGCGCAGAACCACACCAACAGGTTGTTTTTCTGTTATCTAATGTACTAGAAATTAAGATAAACAAAATATTAAGCCAAGAGGATCAGTAAACCTTTTAATGCCTCATGTCCGCTTTATTAATGCCTCAAATCAGGTTTTAAAATTTATTGAACTTTTTACAGCGTACCTCTCACTCACACTCCGAGCAATCGTTTCCCTGATACACACGCACACGCCAACACACACAAAATAGTTGTATTATTAACCGTCAATAATAATCAAGAACATATTAAAATTAGTAAAATAAGTCTCCCCGGCTGTGCACCAGGATGGACACCCCCACACACGGTCCGTCCTCAACCTGCTCTTTTGATTCTGGGACTGCAGGCTCCACAGGACAAAGGTATTCAGAAAATATTTTCGTTCTAAAATTAATTTTTGGAAACGAGAAATACATGGTTTGCTGTGCTTTGATGGAGGATATAATATTTTACCTGAATCTGTAACTGGCACATCTGGAGAGGCTGCAGTGCTCCTGCTGTCCTGCCGATTCCCCCTCACTTACCTCCTTGCTAAATCTTCTTCCACTTTATATCTCTTTTTATTGTCTTTCTTTTGGGATTTGGTTGATATTCTTGGCCATCTGTCTGTCTGCTGCCAGAGCTAGCTCCCTGTTCAGATGCGCGCATATGAACCTAAACAAATCAATCGCAGAAAAAAGCCCCGCAAAGTGCGTCTTTTGGCGGGGAACATAGGACCCTTATGTGGAAAAAGGGTCCTATGTTCCCCGGTCCCATACAAAGCGGGGAACATAGGACCCGAGAAACATAGGTACGCTCCCGTCACGTGTGACCAGACAGCCACTTGCGCTGTGCGCTCGTAGCTAAACTACGTTCAAACAAGACGTCAACCATGAAGCTCCAGGTCCATTCTCCACCGCTAACCTGTCAATCACCATAATCACACAGTTTGTCCTCCAGTCCCCCACCTGCTACATGAGGAGAAGTGGTGCAGCCGGCACGAAAAAAAAAAAAAACTGTGCAAATCATCGCGCCCCAGCCGCATCGTGATTTTAAAAAAAAGAGACTTTTGGCCAAGTTGGTAAGCAGCTTACAGTCAAGTCGGCACCGACCATCTCGGCCACTTGAGAGCCCCCCCCCCCCACCATGAGGCCGACTTGGCTTGATGCCGACTTCACCTGGTGCCGACTTGACTGTATCCCGGGGGCGGTGCCGAGTTGGCCAGGGCCGACTTGGATTGGTGCCAACTTGACTGTAATCCCTCCATTCATCTGGATGAGGAGGCTTCACTCTGCTGGAGGGTGCTGCCCCCCTGTGTCCATTTGGTGAACAGCATGTCATTGTGCACTTTAATGTGTCTCTCATCAAGAATCCATCAGAATAAAGTAAAATACCATTGTAATGGGAGGAAAGGAAACAAAAAGTAATAATCTCAACAAAACACATATTTTATGAGAATCACACATATGTACAAAGAAAATATATGCATGTAAGAGAAGTATGTATGTAGGGATGTGTGAGAGTGAGTATAGTGGAAAAGGAAGTTCATCATTTTTTGCTGCTGTGCCCTCAAGTGTACCGACTTCATTAAACATTAGGATCATTTTACATCTCATAATCAAACACACATCATTAAAACACACATTTATTTATGACTGCTGTCTGTTAGAGGCGTATTACCCCATAATTAACTATTTTTTTTTGTGAGTGACTGAAATGTCTTTTGAAAGCAGAATGAAACTTCTTCTTGTTTCTTTTAAAGCTTTTGTTGCATTTTTCACTGCATCCTGCATTGTTTCTGCTTCCTGAGCTGCTTCATGTCCAATAACACCGCCCATGACGCCTCCTGCTGCAGCCGCGAAAACTGTAGTTGCACCCAGTGCTGCACCCATTGCTGCTCCAACAGCTACTGCTGCTTCCCCTCCCGCCACTGCCGCTGCTGCTGCACTCGCTGCTCCATACACTCCTGTTAACCCTCCAACTATCTTCATGGGGATTTCTGCTTTAGATATTTGTCTCACAGCCGTTACAACCACTCTAACCAGAGCCTCTACGCCAAACAAAGCTCCCAACAAAACCCCCGTTCCGACCCCGGCCAATTTTATCAGGAATCTGTTTTCCACATTTCGTCTGGCCTGGTTTCTGATCTCCTCTGGTGGCAGGTCTTCTGGAGATGACTGCCTGATTTGCTCCTCCACTGTCTGGATTTCTCTCTCCACAGCTTGCAGCATGTCGTTGGTGTAGCATTGGCCGTTTCTTTCCACCGTTAGCTTGTCGATGGTCTTCAGTAACTTTTCCCTCTGGAAGCGGTTGCTCCTGTAGTTGTTCTGCAGCGTGTTCTTGTTCCAGTATTTGTTGTCGAAGACGTGGCACCGGCCGCCACACCTGTTCACCAGGTCTCTCAGCTTTTGATTCTTACTGATGAACTTCTCGATTTTCATCCCTTTGGGTAGCTGGTCGCCAGAAGTGAAGACGACCACGGCGTATTTCAGAGCGTCTTCAGAGAAATACTCACATATTTTGCTGATGACGGCTTGCTCCTGCTCTGAGAATCTCTCAACTCTCAGCACGATGAGAAAGGCGTGAATTCCAGGAGCACACCCTGTAATGCACTTCATGATCTCAGGCTTCAAATCCTCCTCTGACCTTTCTGTATCAAACAAACCAGGCGTGTCGACCAAAGTGATCTTTCTGTCACTGACATCTCTGGTTTCAGATTGACATGTGGCAGTTCCAGAAACAGAAGAATGATGTGCAGTGAACAAGTTCTCTCCAAGTATGATGTTGGCAAGGCTGCTTTTCCCACTGCCAGTTTTTCCCAGCAGGACGATCCGCTTTGACTCTGAGGGAGAAAAAAGACTCTGTTCAAGCATATCGATCTTTTATCATGCAGGGGGTTTTTTCCAGCAATTTGAAAGTACTATGCCAACATGAGTGAGATTTTCTGTTTGTAACACTGAAGTTCTCCTCATTTGCTTTGGTGCATTTTGTCACATCACCTCCTCAACATTTTGTCATTTGTGAACATCATAGTAGCAGTTTCTCAGTCCCTCAAAACGAAACAAAACACAAATACTTTTGGACGAGCAGCAATAGCCTTCTTTCAGTTCTCTGCTGTTTTATAACATTATCATTTGCTCATTATCATTAGAGACACTTTCCTCATTGCATTGTATGAGATGTCATTCACTGTGAAGTAGATAAAAATGTGTCCAGACAGACAGTAATGTCTGGATGAGCATGAATAATTTACAGCAGGGGTATCCAACCTTTTTTGACCCAAGATCTACTTTTCAAATTGCCAGTCCCTCAGGATCTACCTCTTTCAAGGGAGGGAGACAGCAGAGGGAGGAAATTGTTTCAGATACAACCATTAGTACATCCCACAAAGAGAGCATGTATGAAGAGGGCAGAAAACATCAAACTGACAAGGCTCAGGCTCGGGCACTGTGGATTAGCCAGTGGGTTGGTGTTAGTAGGGAAACATCCTGATGAGAAACACTGTGAATCCTCAGAGTCAGTGAGCCATGTCATAATGAAATTTCCAGCGTGCACAGAACAGAGGAAAAGTTGGGACTACAATACTGGGTGAGGGATTGAGTGAGAGGGAGACTGCACGGGCAGTAATTCACCTTCTTTTGACAGCGGGTCTGTACAGCAGGATTTAGGCCCCAGAACATGAAGCTGTAATAGCGCAAATCACCTGTGTGTGGCAGCAATGCAGCGAGTTGTGCCTAGTCTGCAGGAAAAAGAAGAAGGAGAAGAAGAAGAAGCGGGGGCATAGGGTTGGGGTGCCACCCCCCCAGCTGCACCGCTGTTTCTCATGCATGAAGCGCTGCGTATGCACACACACACACACACACACACACACACACACACACACACACACACACACACACACACACACACACTCGCTCGCTCGCGCGCGCACACATTACTCTCTTCTTTCTTTCTTTCTTACTGCACAAACTTTTTTTTCCCCCTGCACTTCGCGGTCTACCTGGTGACACTCCGCAATCGAATGGTTGGGCACTGATTTATCCTAATGTGTACGTTGGATGTTCAGTTCCAATATTTACTGCGATATTGTTTCCTTGTTGGACCAGCTATACGTAAAGGGAATCACATATAGGATGTTGGAATGGTGCACCAGAGATGCACACGTTCATGGAAAGATGCTGCATTAAACCTCTTGAATACCACTGTTGACGGTCATTAAACACGTGGTGTCAGAAGTCGATCCTGGCAAAGTTTCAACCACCAGACAAGTTTGACTTGTCTGATTCGGAGCTGTGTCCGAACTGGAAAAAGAGGTTCAACAGGTACAGAATCACCACCATGCTGGACAAGGAGGATGGGGAAATACAGGTCTGTACCTTGATGTTCTCACTCGGGAGCGAGGCCGAGTGATGCTAATTAAAAAATGACCTTGATGTCAAAATGGACAAATTAGACAAATAATTCATGCCAAAAATAACCGTGATGCATGAGAAGGCAAGGTTTCATCAGGGAACATGTTTCTGAGCAGCAAAGCAGAGGCGCAATTTTTCGTGGATTACTAAGGAGGAAGGCTTACAAACAAAGTTAAATTTAAAATCACCTGTTACAAAGGGAGATGGTACTGTTTCTACAACATCAGCATCAGTTGCCATGGACCTTATACAGAGAACAGAAGAGAGAACAGGCCCATCTTGTGAGCCTGTAGGACTTTTAAACACAACCCCAGTGAAAATTAAACAATAAGGGAGCAATGCTATGCTCCATCATGGCAGGTCTCTCTGCTGTTGTTCTCCAAAGTGAAGGAGGAGCTGCAACAAATGGTCAAATGTGGAGTTATTGAAGAGATAACAGAACCAACAGAATGGTGTGCATCAATGGTACCACAACCAAGGAAAAATGTCAGAGTGAGAATATGTGTTGGTCTGAATCTCCTCTACAAAGTTTCATCCCATTCTCAATGTTATGTGGTTAAGTTGTCACGACTGTGTACATATGTACTATGTTTATTTCTATTATCATTATCATTATTATTATTATTATTATTATTATTATTATTATTATTATTGTTGTTGTTGTTTTGGAATGCAAAATTGTACTTTAAGTTTACTTGTTTCCTGTGGAACTTCAATTGATAACTAAGTTCGAAATAAAAAGATTGATTGATTGATTGATTGATTGATTGATCGATTGATCGATTGATTGATTGATTGATTGATTGATTGATTGATTGATTGATTGATTGATCGATTGATCGATTTATTGATTGATACTCCCCAGGCTGACTGGTTCAAGACCATTCTCACTTTTGGATGCTGCCACAGGATTCTGGCAAATCCCAATAAATGATGACAGTGACAGACCTTCATCACACCTTTTGGAAGGGACTTTTTCAGACACCTTCCATTTGGGATATCCAGTATTCAAGATGTATTTCAAAAGGAAATGAATAATCTTCTAAAATGCCTCCATGGCCTGGCAGCCTACATGGATGACATAATTGTTTATGGAGACACCCCTGAAGGCCCCTACATCCTCCACAAGAACAAGTACAAAGTTCGGCAGGATGACGTCATCAAGCTGCCGAAGAAAGTCCGGCTGCCTGCTGACATTTCATACTTCAGCCGAAGCGAGACATCAAAGGCCACGCCCCTCTGACGCCACGACCCCCTCAGTGCTGGCTCCGCTTGTCCAGCAACTTTTTCCAGCAACTCTACATGACTAACCTTGCATAGCAGATGGGCCTGCCTGATTCAGTTCCTAAATCCTGCAGATCCCATCTTGTAGCGCTCCATAGACCAATGATTTCACTCTGTTAAAATTTCACCGGCCCAATCAGGGGAAAGAGGCGGGAGCTGCGGGAGGAGCGGACGTGACGAAAGACGTGACGACAGCGGGAAGCGCCCAAAAGTTTGAAAACAATGGTGGCATGCGAAGCGATCTCCGTGGACACGGCAATATCTGCAGTTTTATAAGAAAGCGACTCAGTTTTCTCTTTGAAAGAGGAGCACAGAACATCACTTAAAAAGTCTTTTTGTCAGGAAACGATGTATACAAGTTTTTTTTACTTGGCTCGAGGCAAGGCAGGTTGTTGGGCGGTAAACAGAGTAGCGAGCTGCAGATTTGATCGTAAGAGCTTCATCAATTTCTCTATTGCTGTTTCATTATTAAATGTTTCAATTTTCCTCTATTTAGCCAGTAATATCCCCCCCAAAAAATATAAGTAATTAGTGTCTAAATCATTTTTCAGAGTATATCGAGGAGCCACACAATAGCTGACAGATATTCACTGCTCCACCAATATTAATTTATACTCATTTATTGTGTTTGTAATATCTTTTTAATGAATTCTCCCAAATTAAAAACTCATTTTTGTTTTTATACACATTCCAGTCTATAAATAATATGTATTTTATTTTTACATCATTATAAAAAAAAATGTCGAATATATTTAAATTTCTTCATGATTTTTTTCTCCTGCTTTGACCAACAGATCATCAGGAACTGAGACGCCTTGCATTTTATTGATCCGTCTCTAGATCCAGTCTCATGCTGAGGGATAATCTCTTTAATTAATGGTCAAGGCATTGAAAATGATTTTATCATGATCTGTACAGATGCAGCTACTGCACCACCCGCGAGGTACATCCACCAACTTCTCCTGCACTACTGCTCGTGCTTATTGGCAGTGTAGAAGGTAGAGGAGCCAGAGGGTGCAGGAAGAGAGAAACCGCCGGGACTCCGATCATCTTAAGAAATGACTTTCTGAGTTTTCCAGACTCCTCCAGGACTTGTGCCTGGCAGGAGGGAATTATAGGGGCTGTATTAATTCATTTTAAAACCAAAAAATTCAATAAAAATATTTCAAATACAGCAATCAATCGATGTGAATAATTTCTTCCATGCCTTTTAAAGACGATTGATTCAGAAATATATATTTTTTAAAAATTCTGGTTCATGATTTTTGGGAGAGATTGTGAGGACTATACAAGTTGTATTTATTTATTTGTCTGGGGATATGAAGTGTTTGTGGTATCTTAATTGGCAATATATAATAAAGCCATATGGTTGAAGATTATCAGAGTCATGAAATCCATTCTTTCAAAATGTGTTCGCTTCAGCCATTGAATAAAATCAGTTTAAAACATGATCTGAGCCCAGAATAATTTTCAGTGTATAAATAACCCAACAAGGCAGTTCTCCGTTGAACAGTGGTAACACTTTGTTAAACAAAAAGAGGTACAAGTAATGTAAATATATACCTGGACAGTTAAATAATTCTAAAGAGGAATTCAGCTGATTTTATGAGTGATTGTTGGAAAACGTGGAGTTTTCTGCTCCATTTAATGAAGTGGCTCGGCTTTGGCAATAAATGGGAGTGTCGAGGTGAAGCAGGAAAATCTGACCAATCACAGAAGACTTCTCGATCACCCAGCCAAATAAAGTTCTTACAAGAGGAGGGCGAGAGGCTGCCGAAATTTGTTCGGCTGGGAGGCGGTGCGAAAACAAAATGACGTCATTTTGTTCTCGTACCGCCTCCCAGCCGAACTTTGCTCTTGTTCTTGTGCAGTATAAATAGGCCTTGAGGTGCACAAGCAACACCTGCAGTGGGTGCTGCAAATGCTCAAGGATTCTGGGCTAAGCCTCAACAAATCCATTTTCTGGGCCACATCGTGGACAAGTAGGGCATCAGACCCAATCCTGGAAAAGTGGAAGCCATCAGAGACATGCAGCCACCACAGAATGTCACAGAGCGAAAGTGCATCATTGGCATGGTACATTTCCTTGGACGCCACTTGTCCAAGGGAGCAGATGTCATGCACCCTCCCAATGAACTGCTCAAGACTGACATAGCATGGATGTGGGGCTCAACTCAGCCTTCTCTAATGTCAACAAACAAACCGCAGAAAGCGCAGATGCCAGCAGCTATGGGCTGGATGGAGTTCTTCTGCAGGACCTCAATGGATGTCTGAAACCAGCAGCATACTGTTCCCAAACTTTGACTGTTGCAGTTTGGGCATTTGAAATGTTCTGTAAATACCTCCATGGTCTGGATGACTTCACAGTCCAAACTGACCACAAAACATTGGTCCCACTCTTTATTGTGAAAGAAATCAATGCAGTTCCACTACTCTTTCCAATGTTACACAGAATCATAGTGTTCAATGCAAAAACTGTCTATGTCCCATATAAACTGCTCATTAGCACCCTTCTACAGCAATGTATCAGGACACGGTCGAAATATCAGATGACACAGAAAGCCCTTGAGGATGCCACATATACCCCATGGCCAGTGTCAACTTCTTATCTGGATGAGATTGAATGTCTCACGAAAGAGGATGCACAGCTGCAAAATGGTAATGCGGCTGGTTAAAATATGCCTCCAAAGTGCCAGACAGCATTTTGCAATGTGATGCTGGAAAAGACTCCCTGACAACAAGCTCTAACTTACCACACTATGGCAACAGGATCACTATTCCAAAAGCCCTATGGTTAGAAATTATTAACTGTACACATGATGGACACATGGGCATTGGCAAGTGCCGCCAACAGATCAAGCAGACACTCTGGTGGCCAGGCATCAGGCAAGCCCTGCAGGACTGGATAAAACCGTGTACATACTGCTAAACAACGAGACCAACTCAACACAAGGAGCCACTGATGCCAACCAGGCAGACCTTGGGAGAGAGTTGCTACTGACACCTGCAAAGTGGACAAAAGGAACCACGTTGAAGAAGCTGACTGTTTCTCCAGATACATTGACCCAGCCTACCTACATGACATGACAGGGGCCACGGTGAGGTCTCGCCTCAGCACCATCTCCGTGACGTGGGGTTGTCCCACTACCTTAGGGATTGATGATGGACCACAGTTTTCTGGACAGCAGTTTCAGGAATTTGCAAAGGCACATGACGTCCACCTAGGCATGGGCCGGTTACCGGTTTTAAGGGATACCACGGTATGAAAAAGTCAAGGTTTCAAAACTACTAAAATTTTCCGTCATACCGTTCCTGCGGTTTGAGCGTTTTTTTTAATGTGACGTCTAATCAGGGAGAAAGTAGAGGTCCCTCACGCCGTCTGAAACTGCAGCCTAAAGCGCCCCTCCCCCCTCCCCCCGGGCTTGTTGTGAATGACAAGCAGGCAGCTCTGCAGGCTGTGTGATGGCTGAGGGAGGTGAGCCCCCGGAACTTTTTCCGCCATCCAAGCGGACTAAGTCGGCTGTTTGGGAATACTTCGGCTACTGTGAACGGCCACGGCTTGGAGGAAGAAGGTCGCCCGACGTGCAAAACATGCTTGAGAACAGTGGAAGCCCGAGGAGGCAATACATCGAATATGATAGCACATCTACGGGAGCACCACCCATCGCTGTATGCTAAATGTAAGGAAAAGTTAATGCTGTCTTGAAATGAACGAGCGTATTAACGTCTGACATTAGTGAAATGAGCTTGTTACCGAGGCAGATATGGTAACTACCATATCTTATCTTTTCTTCATATCTATCTTTCAGTAACTTTTTTTATATTTTAACTGAGGCAGATATGGTAACTAGCTTGCTAAGGATTTATCTTAGCATGCCAGTTACCATATCTGCCTCAGTAAAAAATAAAAGTTATCTGAAACTTTTTTCTTTCATCTTATTGCTAGGATGGATAACAACAGCTAGTTTACTCTCTAACATGACTTGAAGAAGAGAGACGCACGTTTAATGTTTGATTTTGAATGTCTTATTTTTCATTTTTAGGACAGAAAAAACAAACAGAAAAACTGAAAAAATAAAAGACTGTTCAATTGAAACGTTTTTTTTCCTTTTTTTAAAAAATACAGACGTTCAAAGTACACATTTTAGAGCTGCGATCATAATACCATGAAACCGTGATATTTTTGCCTAA
Source organism: Salarias fasciatus (assembly GCF_902148845.1). Lineage (NCBI taxonomy): Eukaryota > Metazoa > Chordata > Actinopteri > Blenniiformes > Blenniidae > Salarias > Salarias fasciatus. Next base: position 3,786,451 of record NC_043747.1, read on the forward strand.
GGTTATCATACCGTCAGAATGTCATACCGGCCCATGCCTACATCCACCATGTCACAACGAATCAGCATTATTCCCAGTTGAATGCTGCCGCTGAACGAGCTGTGAGAACTTTGAAGTAAAACAAAAGGACCCTTCACTGGCTCTCCTAAGCTATAGAACAACCCCTATTCAGGCAACAGTCCTGCCCAACTAATGTTAGGACGTCAGATATGGACTCCTGTTCTCATCCCTGCAGACAAATTTCTACTCCAGTGGCCAGATATGTCTGTTGTGAAAGCAGCAGATTCCAGAGTAAAGAGCAAGCTGCCTCATTTCAAGCCTGGTGATTCAGTTACTGTCAAACTTGACAATCAGAAAATATGGACCAGGACTACAGCTGTTCTGCAGAGATCCTACTTCAACGGCACGGTGCATGAAGACAGATGGCATCTGCATCTGATAAACCCATTGCTTTCCCAGCCATAGCTTGTAGAGGAAGAAAAGGACAAAGGGATAGCTGAGACAGCAACACACAGAGGACATCACCAAGAAGAGAGAACAACATCATCAGCAGACGTCATGACCATGACGAGAGGCCGAGTCATCGAGCAGCCATCCCACCTTAGAGACTTTGTCACTTGAAAGACTTTCCAGTGCATACACTGCCCTCTGAGTCAGAATAATCCTTGGCATCTATGCAGGTGACCAGTAGTCGACCTGGGAGCCTAGTTCAGGTCATGTTTGTTTGTCATGTGTTGGGATAAAAGAGAGTTCTGTTTTTGAATCCCTGTGTGAACTGAAGCAGCTCAGAATCTTCAGAATAAGAGTCAATGAACAGTATTCAGTCAGGTTAGCTGGCCTGTTAAGGAAGATATAAGTTTAACATTTGTCTAAGATATTGTCTACATTTGGTTTATGGTATGCTAAGATAGTCAAACAAGTAAAGAAGTGATATATTGTTGGTTCTGAGATGAATATGTCGATGTTCACCGAATGATAGTACAATAGACCTGAAGGATATCACTGTCAACTGGTCATTAAACAATACATAGGAAGTCTAACTTTTGTTGAATATAAGGATGGATTTTTCCTTGAGCACAATGCTGTGAATAAATTGGAATTCCAAAGGGAATATGCAATAAAACTAAAACATCCGTAATCAGTGTCTTGTCTTGATTTTTTCTCACTTTCGAGAAATGAATATGAAATGAATATGAATATCCATTCTGAGCAAGTGACACGCTTTTGCAGGTTATCAACAACTTTTTAGAGTGTTCTAGTTGTTTTGAGAAATGTATAAACTAAATCTAAATAGTGATATGAGAAATCCACCAAAGTGACTGAGAACACTGCAGTAACTAATTAGTAGTACGGTAGTCATGGTAGTACTTCAATATATTTTTACACCTGATCAAATGTCCATTCAATGCCGACCTTGACTGTGATCCTGGTTCCGATGAATCTCCTCCTGAGCAGACCTGAAGACCTGTTGACCCAAATCAGTGTAAAGTTTGAAACCATCGTAGCTTTTTGCACAACTCATGTTTACTTAAAGTTCGTGTCCCAAGTTTTGAAAAAGAGAGGTTTTTTTTTAATCCAACATCTCAGGCTCCGCCCTCCCTCTGCTTTCATGAGTGACCAAGCCACGCCCCTTTAATTGTGCACGTGCATTATCTGTCGGGTGAAAATGAGAGCCTCTGAGTCCTACAGCATCCTCCATGTTTAGCTGTTTACGGTGGATGTTCAGCAGACAGTGGATGTATCCGAGGTAAGCTCGGCGGCTGCTGCATAGCTAACTCTCCTCTGCTGGGCGAGCGGCCGTGCTCTCTGGCTACGTGCACAAGTTGATTGACAGCATGACAAGGCGGAAGCTTGAAGTCTATTGGCTGACGCTGACCGGTGCTTTTTCGGATAACATGGGGGTCTATGAGACGAAGGCGGAGCTCATAAATAAATTTTTATATTGCTTTATGCTAATATTATATTGTAGTATCGAACCAGACTGACACATTTAAGCTCTGTTGAAAAATTATACATACGTTGGAAACTAAAGGAAACTCCAGACACGAGCTTTAAGGAAATCCAAATGATTAGCTTCTTTCAGTATCACTTTTTTTGCCTTCAACAAATATCATATTCAGTAAGAACCCAGATGAACAATTATTGATAAACATTTTTTTAAAAGGGAAGATAATCAAAAATACTTAAATGTGTGTTAGTATTTTCTAGTTCTTCACAAGTTTCTGAAAAACTCTGAATCCTTCTTTTTGCTGTAAGTTTGCTTGCCACAATGCTGCATAATATTCTAGATTTTGGAATCAAATTCGACTGTGCAGCTGTTTTCTGTTCTAGTTGTGCCTCCAGTTTCAATGAATTCTTCTCACCTGTTGGGTTTCAATGGTTCCCTGAGTGATCTTTACGTGGACTCCGCCTCCTCGGGTGGTTCGTCCTGTTTTCTCTGACATCACGCCCTTACGCAAGTTAAGCCCCTCCCACGAGAATGTTCGACTAACGCCCCTCGACCAATCACGGTTCGAGCCTCATGGGCTCTTCTGATTGGTCAAAGATACCTGGAGCGGTCGAGATTCCTTTTCAGCTCAGAACAGAGACAGATGGAAACGTTGCGCCCTCGCGGTAGTGCAATTATGCTACACTCCTAAAGGATTATCAATGGATACTCTGACATTTAATCCAAAGAAAACACAGAAAAATTAGCATTAACTAGCAAAATCCTGCCTACAGCACCTTTAAGTTCCACCTCACCTTTTAAGAGCGTTGCTCAGGTTACCGATTTGGGAGAGTTTATAAATTCTGGGCAGTTTTGGGGTATCGAACCTGCGGCATCACACCTGGTGGCGCACTGTGCACGGCTGGTGTTGCACCTGCCACACACCTCACATGGCCTGTTGTCGGCGCATGAAGCATGGTCGGCAGTACAGACATGAAATTAGATAACATCTGCAGAACGGTGAGGTGTACACCTGGTCAGAACAGCCACCCTGATAACGTCACTGAGAACAGAGTCTTTGACCATGTTGATTGGTCTGCAGTCAGTTTCCACCCATTCAGTGATCTCTTTAGTTAGCTTCATCAACGTACTTTCGTCCACAGGTCTGCAGCAACTCTCACTCTCTAAAACTGTACTTTGGTAGAACTGAGGCAACCTGGGCTGAGGTGCATCTGCTGCTCCTGAGTGTTTAGGGTGGAGGTGGTAGCTCAGAGTCGACGTACTCCGGTTGTAAAATATATGTATTTAAATAAAAGTACAATAAGTTTGTCACAGTCATCAGGTGAACTGTGCTCAGAGAGTTTGCTTTACCTCACTGGACACGTGGTCGTCTGGGTGGATGACAATGCGGACCGTCAGGGGTCTGCTGCTGGTTCTTTGTTGTTGGAAAGTATAAATTCCTTCCAGTAAAACCTTGGCTACGACAGCGATGGGAAAAGACAACATCAGTCCAGCTCCGAGTACAGGAAACACCACGGATCCAAACCCTCTGCTGTCACATGTCGTCAGGATTGAATCGATGCCCATTTTAAGAACCTGCAGAAAGAGGAATCCAGTGAGAATCACTCAGTATTCATAATGTGTCTTCATTTACACACTTACTTCAACTGCAGCCCCATCTGGATCTCCGTTCCAGGGACAAAGACTAAGGAAGAACACTGCATGTGAAGGGAGTCCAGGTAAGTTCTCCACCAGCACGGGGACGCCCAACATCACTTCAGAGCCTGCTGCTGCTTTAAATGCTGCCGTCAGCTGTGGCCCAACCTGCTGGTGTAAAGTGTTTCCAATCCTTGAAGTTTGAGGATCGTAGCCGATCATTGGTGATACCAGTGCATCAACCTGAGAACAGGAATCCACAGCACTGACTCATCTGTCTATAAACTAAACATAAGCTGCTTGAACAAAGGTTTTCAGGTGTTTCAATGAATTCTTCTCACCTGTTGGGTTTCTATGGTTCCCTGAATGATCTCTACGTGGACTCCGCGTCCTCGGGTGGTTCGTCCTGCTGGGATCTGTGCAGCAGCTTCCATCTGGACCTCTGCACCACTTGATGGGCTGTTTGTGGTCAAGGTTCTGTTTCCAGAGGCCAAACTGTCCCTCAAAGAAGACCTGTCCTCTTCCTCTTCTACCACGGAGTTCACCTGGGAAAACTCATTTTTGGCCTGACGAAAGCTGAAGGATTCAAGTGAAGAGTCAACTTCCTCCACAGCTGGACTCTTGACTGAAACCTGTTCTGCTGAGTCAAATGGAGCAGAGCAGGCAGAAGCCTGCAGACTTTCCCTCAGGGAACCATCAGGATGTAATTCATAGTTTTCACCACTTGGGGGTGGAGGAGATCGAGGAATCACCTTTGGGGTCTGTGGGAAAACAATGTTGTGATTTTAATCCCATGATAAACACAGGAAAAATCATTCCATAATACTGGTATAATAAAAATAGAGACACATCCATAGCAACTCGGACACAGTATGATGAGATGCTGACTGACCTGGGCAGGACGGGTGGAGGAGGTGGAGGAGGAGGAGGTGGAGGAGGAGGTGTGTTCAGATGTTTGAGGGTCCAGACTTTCCTTGACAGTCAATGTCAGACTCTCTTCTCCACGCTGTACGATGTGCTCCCTCCGCTGCAGCACCGACTGTTGATCTAACACAGAAGTGGTCAGATTAGTCATTTCAAGAGAGACGCATGATGGTTAAATGTAAATATTTTCAACCTCAGATCATGAGAAGTAAAAGCATTAAAATGACTACTGCGCCACCTGGTGACCAAAGTAAACCATCAGAACTGTTGCTTGATTCAGCAAAATGAGTTATGTGATTAAATGTTTTTCTTTTATTGCATGTTTGCACAAAATCCATAATTTTATTGGGAAAAACTGATCAACAAATAGATGTAACCAAAAGCCATGGAAACCCAAGATATCACATCATGTGGAACACCAACTGTGATGTACCCAGGCTAATGCAGCAAAAACATTCGTGAAATCAAGTAGGAATGTATTTGTCTCTTGTCAAAATGATTTCTGTATTTTTATACAAGGTCCAATAAGGATGACTAAATGTCTCTCATATACTTGTGTAGAGGGCAAGAACCAGAGCCTACAAATAGACAGAGCAGCATTCAGACAACACTAAATCCACACACAATACAGGTCAAACTCTAAAATAAAACACAATACAAATGTTAAGCATTTCAGATTTGTTTTCGGACAAGTTAAAGTAAGCATCCACTTTTTAAAAGGACAAGCATTTTAATGACCTTCTACCAAGAATTCAGGTCATTTCATGTGAGTCACCTTTTTATTGACCTGTTGCCTGAGGTGTCCTACTTCTGGAATCATGTAATGAGCATCATAAATTACAGGCAGATAACCTTGGATTTCTCACAGACCAATCCAAATGAAAGAGCTGAACAGAGAGTTGCAGTGGAAAGACAGAGATATGACGCCCATGACCAGCATTTAAGGTCAAACTCAAACACCTGATTTCTGTATTTCTAAATTAAAAAAAAAAAAAAAAAAAAATATATATATATATATATATATATATATATATATATATATATATATATATATATATATATATATGTGTGTGTGTGTGTGTGTGTGTGTGTGTGTGTGTGTGTGTGTGTGTGTGTGTATAAAACAGTTCTACAGTAAACAGTCAGTCTTTGTTTATTGCCTGACATGAAAAGTGATCTTGAGGTTGGTGACCATCGCTATCAGAGCAAAGCGTTCATCGAAACACTGTTTCATATTTGTGAAAGTTTGGGGGGCGGTGAACGGGACCACATTGGATAGGACCAGGACCAGGACCAGGTCTAAAACCATCATACCTAGACAAATGTTTAACAGATTATTACAAAGAGGATCAAAATTCAGTAAAGGACCGTTTTTGGTTCATGAAACCCTTGATTGGATGTACGGTTATGGAAAACAGACAAAAAGCCGCTCCGCAGGCGAATTTCCTCTTAACTTTCTCCTTAACTGCTCAACTTCAACTTCGTCTATGTTTCAGTTCATTTTACAGCTTTGGGTCACATTTGAAAACTAATACTTTGACATATTTTTTAAATATCTGCTCCTTCAATGAACCATTCTGCTGGAAGTGTGACCGGTTTTCAACACATACCTTCTCGGTGTCTGAAAACAATCCTGTAGATGTTTTCTGACACTTCCTCCACAGGTGAACACTCTCCTCCGCCTGATTTGCGTTTGTCCTGGAAATAAGATCTGATTTTCCTCTTCTGCTCCAGGGACAGACTGCCACATTCAAAGTAAACTGGGTAGCAGTAGTTATTACCCATCTTTCTCCAGTGAGGCGTAAATCACACTAAACATGAACCTTTAGCACAGCTGGACTTCAGACAGACAGCAGTGATGAGGCCGCGCTGCGTTTGGGTGTAACGCACAACCCACTGACTGGTACCTAGTAACCTTTGATCAGGGCTGGACAGGGAGGCTTTTTCAGGCCAGGACTCAGTCAGCAGGCCACCCTAACCATAAGCACGAGGGGCAGTACAAGACAAAATGCCAACAAGTCCTCCAACTCAAACGACCACACTGGTCGTTAAAGGTGCTGTAGGCAGGATTCCGCATCTCCGCCATCTTGCTTAGGTTTACCTAAGCAAGATGGCGATTTGACCCATCTAAGATGGTGATTTGAAACCAAGCACAGCCAATCCTGTCCTGTTTTCTCTGGCCCTTACGCAAGTTAAGCCCCTCCCACAAGAACGTGCAACGAACGCCCCTCGACCAATCATGGTTAGAGCCTCAGGGGCTCTTCTGATTGGTCAAAGATACCTGGAGCTGTAGAGATTCCTTTTCAGCTCAGAACAGACAGATCAGACAGATGGAAAGGTTGCGCCCTCGCGGTAGTGCAATTATGCTACACTCCTAAAGGATTATCAATGGATACGCTATACATTTAATCCAAAATCCAAAGAAAACACAGAAAACACAGAAAAATTAGCATTGACTAGCAAAATCCTGCCTACAGCACCTTTAATTCATACCTCAAGTTTTGACCATGGGGTACATTTTCAAATCAAGTGCCCCCGAGTGACCATGTAAGTAATGTCACCAGGACTGACAGAGATTTTTTTTTTCAACTGAGCGGAGTGAGTCCAATACTGTGACAAGGCTGTCTTTTCGTGGTCACACCCCAACCTAAAAGTTTAAAACAATGCAACCTTTCAAATCAAATTAAAGTATCATTGGAAAGGACAAACAAGCTCCAATATATTATACTCCCATGTAAGTTCCCCCACAGATATTATTATTACCAATTTTATGTACCTGTATCATCCAAATATAATACAACATTGACATGTAAGTTGGCAGATCTACGCACCTCAGACTTCACAAGAACGTTGTCCGTGTTGCTGATTCGATACTGTCCCAGTGCTCCCACAAAGCCGGAAACAAAATACTCGTAGGAATCCAGGCTCTTGTGCGTCTTCATCGCTGCTTTTTGTGTACGCCAAAGAACTGTCGATGAGATAACAGTAAATGTTGGCGTACTCCTGATTGGGGAGTTCTTGAGTCTCAGCTGTGCATGGCTGGAACAGGTTGGCTGGCATCAAGTATGGGTCCTGCTGTAGCCTGAAATCCATAGTTTCTCCCGGTATCGGTCTTTGTGTGTTACGTCCAGATTGTCAACTTGATCTGACAACACAACAACATCCCTCCTCTCGTTATAAGTCGACATTTTCAACGATAAAGAACACAGAACGTGCACTACTGCATGTAATGAAACCGCGGACCGAGGCTGGACGTATCCCTGGTTGTTTTCACTCCAACATGGTGGCGGTCCTCCGGTTGCCAACGTCTGGGTCACATGACTGCAAATACTCTACTGGTGTGTACCTGAGGTAAGGATCAGAGGAATCTGGACCACTACGCTGCCCATGGTGAGTTGGGATGAGTGGTGGAGGTCTTTGGCTGGCATGCTGAGCAGTGTAGAGTGGCTCCATGGCTGTCTGACTGTAGCTGTAGGCGGGCTGGTACACTGTTGTAGACTGAGGCTCTGTGAGATTGGGAGGAGGTTGGATTAAGTGTGAACTTGCTGCCAGCGCTGGACAACTTGCTAGTTGTAAATTAAGGGAAGATGCCACCTGAGGCTTTGTTTTGATTAGAGGGACTGAAGTGCGGACTTCCACTGAAGGATGTGACACAGGTTGTATCGCAGGAGGAGGTGCTGGGCCAGATTGTGGTCTCATTGGTCTCGTGACCCTGGGTACCATGGGTACGAGACCCTGAGGGTGTGTAGCCGGGTTTACTGGGAGTGCCGATACTACTGGGGTGATTATCAGCTGGAGAATTGGCTGTGCTCCAGCAGGAGGCGCTGTGGAGACTGGAGTGACCTGTTGCATCACTTGTGGGGAGGAAGAGATGGGTGCACAGCAGAGGCAGGTCTCGGAGGTAACTGGGTTGAGAGAGAGGGCTGAGAGATGAACGAGAGCCCGCCAACCTGTCTGACCTGCACTGGGGTTGGTAAGTCGAGAAAGGGTCCAGATACATCGGAATGGGCAGGTGAAGGTGGACGTGTCTCATTATTTGAGAGCGTCGAAGAACGAAGCTTAGCAATCTCAAAGTCCTGTTCAGCCCCTGTTTGGCCAGTGTTTGAGAGGGCGAGTCTCAGAGTATAGGATTTCTGGTTGAGGCGGAAGATTATGGCCAGTGACTCCGGTTAGAGGGTCGAGAAACAGGACAGAGAGATCTGATTGTCTTCTTTTTTATTCTTTATCCTCCTTTCCTTAACAGCAGTACTATGTGTGTGCATGTGTGTGTGTGTGTGTGTGTGTGTGTGTGTGTGTGTGTGTGTGTGTGTGTGTGTTCTTTTTTTTTTTTAATCAAGTTTTTATTTTTTACTTGGTACATGACAATCACACCTCCTCAATACTAACCAGTACCTCATGTAAATGTAAATAAAGACCAACAATAACCCTACAAGTTTTGAACATTGCTTCAAAGAGAGAGAAAGAGAGTGAAGAAAGAGAAGAAGAAGGAAAAAAATCACAAGTTAGACAAAATAATTAATACACCAGAAGAAAGAGGGAGGAGAAAAAAAGAAGAAGAAAAAAAAAGAAAGGAAAAATTAGGTATCATCCAGTTGGGCAGTATTAACAGTAATATAAGACCAGAAATGTTCCCAATCAGCTGCTGTGCCCCCCCCCCCCCCCCCCCACCCCCACCCCCCCACCCTGACCCCTGCCACTCAACTTGTGTAGCATACATTCATGTGAAGCAGTCTTAATAATCATGTTTACCCATTCTTTGAACTGCGGGGCTTCGGGAGTTTTCCAGTGGCTGAGGATAACTCCAGCAGCCACTGAAACCCGACCATGATAACAGAGAGTTTTGATTTTGATTTGTTAGCTCTCTGTCCTTTATCACCCAGTAAACACAGTCTTGGGCTGAGTGGCACATTTCTACCCAACGAGGCCTCCAGCTCACAAACAACAAGTGACCAAAAGCTTCTGATGACTGGACATTCCCATAAACAGTGGATCAAAGTTCCATAATCATGATGACGTTTCCAGCAGTGAAATATTCGTAAGGCCTAATCTATTCAGTCTCACAGAAGTCCAGTCATATATCTGTGTTATCTTATATTGTGTCAATTTTCCTTTACATTCCCTCAGAAATTTTCCACATTGCGAAATTATTTTCATCCATTCCTCATTCCAAAAAACACTTTTCCTTTTCAGCGGCTGAGTCTATGCTTCTACTGCTGTGCTCCGATATATCCTTCCATGGAGCACTGCACATGAGCAGGTCTGTGTGTATCAAAACATTATTTTAACAGATTGAAAAGGAAAACACATCTTTTAAACTGTTTTATAACCATTTGGATTTACTTCACGTGCTAATACGCCGTCCCCTGGACCACTGGAAGGAGGATTTTGTCCACTTTTGTCAGTCCGGCTCTGTTTCCTATTCACCTCCAGCAGCTGAGCTAAGCTAACTACAATGCTAACAGCTGGGAGGCAGCGGCTGGACGAATGGACGCAATAAAGATATTTATGAGCTTATCAGTATGTAAATGATTGGGACAGGGCGTGGGTCCAAAATCTTCGGAGTATTCCTTTAAGATTAAAGAAGGGTGACATAACACCATTAGTTATCACCGATGCCTTGGGGCTATTATATAACATTTTAACCCATGTGATAAAGGAAGATGAAAGTCCAAAATGTGATAGGGCTGCAAATAAAAAATCCCACTGAACACGATCGAAAGCCTTCTCTGCATCAAGGGAGAGGGCAATAATAGGACTATTGTTCTCTCTATTCAAACTTATAAGATGTAATAATCTTCTCATGTTGTCTGTCGATGATCTATTCTTCATAAACCCAACTTGATCTGTATGAATGATATCTGGCAAAACATTCTCTAAACGAACTGCTAAGATTTTGGTCAGGATTTTACAGTCTACATTCAGTAGACTTATAGGCCGATAATTAGAGGGCTGTAATGGGTCCCTGTCCTTTTTTGAAATGAGTTATTAAAGCCTCATCGAAGGTTGGTGGAAGAGATTGTAGATCATATGCTTCATTGTTAACATCTTCTAGAACTGGTGCGAGAACATCTATAAATTGTTTATAATATTCTACAGGAAACCCATCAAATCCAGGAGATTTTCCGTTCTTCATGCCTAATATTGATCGACGTATTTCTGCCTCTGTCACTGGGCCATCTAACAACTTTGCCTGATCAAAGGACAACTTCGGCAGGTCTACATTATTAAAGAAATTTGTCAATTTTTCGGAATCAGGGTATATATCAGGAGTATAAAGTACCTCATAGTATTTTTGTAGTACTTCATTAGCTTGTTTAGTATCAGTCACTATTGCATTCCCTTGTTTAATTGCTGGTATTAAATTACAAGAGTTACGTTGCTTTAACTGTTTGATCATTAGCTTGCCTGTTTTTTTCCCCTTCCTCATAAAAAGTCGTCCCTAACCTGAACAGGGCATATTCTACTTTTTTATTATACATTTCTTGAAGTTCAAATTTAAGTTTGCAAATTTTTTTATATAACTGGTTTGAGAAATTATCTGCAAGTTCTTTTTCATGTATCCTAATTTTAGTTTCCAATTCCTTGATCTGACTCATTTCCTCCCTTTTTCTTTTAGATGCATATGCTATGATTTTCCCCCGAATGTACACTTTAGACGCTTCCCATTCTGTTGATCTCCTGTCTGTGCTGCCTGTATTTAATTCAAAAAGCGACTGCAATTCTTCTTTTAACAGCAAACTGAAAGCCTCATTAGATAGTAGTGATATATTCAGTCTCCATCTACCTCTTCTTTCTGAATCATTGTTGATATCAATTCCCAGCTCGACAGCTGCATGATCAGACAAAGCTATTGCATTGATTTTAAAATATGCAACTTGTTTAGTTATATTATTTGATATCAAAAACACATCAATTCTTGAGTATGATTTGTGACAGCTAGAGAAAAAGTATATTCTCTTTCACGTGGGTGTGTCAACTGCCAAATATTTAGTAGTTACTGGATGTAACTCCAGTTCTACGAGTAAGTGCGTGCCCGCCTACGGGCTTCGCTAGTGGCACACCTCCAATCTCTGTCCAATCCACTGAGACTATACAAAGCTCGACGCACCAATCCCCCGCACGCGATGCCGCAGCGCCACGCCCCACGCCGAGGGTACATAACCTCGGATGGCGCTAAGCAAACCCTTCTTCTGACGTAGCAAAAACAAGGGAAGCAGACAGCTGGGCCAGCAGGTAGGCGGGCACGCACTTACTTGTAGAACTGGAGTTACATCCGTGTTACATCTACTAATTCTACTTCGTAAGTGCTTAGCCCGCCTACGGGCTTCGCTAGTGGTACTCACCAAGGCGAAGGCCGTAGGTTGATGAATGTACTCCCAGCTGGCCTGCTGACGGGACTGGTGCGTAAGACGGAAGTAAACAAACCGTACGTCCAGAACGGCCGTAGAACTCCCGAAGGACGAGGCGGGCACCTAGCGACGTAGCGCGGCCCACGACGTACAAAGCATCGCCACAGCGACCCACACACACGCCGGCCGGGAAACCACAGCGGCAGGCGGTGAAGGGGGGGACCCCTGGCCCGCGTTCCACGCACGGGGAACGGCAGCGAACCCAAAAACAGCAAGCGGCAGAACTCCTGCCCCTGCAACACCGTAAACAACATCCGCAGACCGCGGCAGAGCCGAGCGGCAGGCGGGGAACCCCTGGTCCGCGAGCCCACCCGGGACGCGGCAGCCAGGCCAGAAGGACCGAAACGGTTAGACGACCGAACTCCTGTTCTCGCCGAAAACCGACATGGCCACAGAGTCAGTGCACATATCCAACAGATACGAACGCACGAAGGTGGACGCAGAGGCCCAGGAGGCAGCCTGGCAGAGGTCACTCACCGTGACCCCTCTGCACAGGGCCGCAGAGGCAGCCACACGTCGTGTGGAATGAGCACGAATCACTGCTGGTGGCGAGAGATTCTGTGCCTCGTAGGCAGCTGCAATAGCGCCCCCCACCCAGTGAAGCAGGTAATCAGCAATATTAAAATAATAAAAGGCTTGAAATATCTCGGTTGATTTGTAATGAATCCAGAATGTATGACATTTTTGTTTTTTTAATTGCATTTCAGAAAATAAAGAACTTTATCACAATATTCTAATTTTCTGAGACAGTCCTGTATGTAGCGGACCACAAGAACAAGCTGACATTGAGTGGAGATGTCCATAGTTTCATCAGCCTGGATAGATACGCAGTCTGCACACTGAATTTCCTCAATGATGGAGTCTCTCAAAACTGCCAGCATACAGTCAAGGAGTTCATTCTGCACTGTTTAAGATGTCCCTTTAAACACAGTAGCAGTGTGAAGGTGCTCATGGACAGCTGCATCTAGTGACGCTACAAAGTCCACCAGTCCTCTGAAAACACCTCGATTTTCTGAGGTTTCGCTCTCATCGTGTCCTCTCAATGCGAGCTCAAAGGCACTACAGAACTTTATGCAGTCTGTTATTTTAGACAGGACATGCCTATTTTTGTCGACCTCTCATTGTGTTTGCGGATCCCGATCCTGTAGCCATCATCAAGCTGAGCAGCGATGTTAGCTCTCCCAAACATGCCCAGACGTATTGCATTTTCCATGTGGCTCCTCGCTTGCTCATGCCTTTTCACTTTTTCAGAAAAATTTCAGAAAATTAAGTCCACCATACCTGTCTGAATCCAGGCTTGATCGGTTTCCTTCGTTTGGAAAAGTAGGCAAGGGAAGCAAAATAAAGCACCTGCCTCACTGCATCCAGTCAGCCAAGCAATCCTCTCATACCAGCTCCGTGAAAAAGAGCGGGTATATTTCCTCCCTCTGTCTTCGAACCGTTGTCTAATTAAGACATCGGGTCTATCAGGTCCGAGCTCTTTCACCCTCAATTTCTCCTGCAGTGTTCTCCTCTCGAACGGCGTTGTTTTCAGCGACTTCACTGAATTTTCTCTCTCCATTTTCTCCTTTTTTGGCCTTTCTGACTCCGACACCCTGCGATCAACGTCACTCGCTTAGTGGTTTTCACCCGCCTGCCAAGTCACTTGTTCTCTGCTGCCACCTCATGGCCAGTGGTGTGTAAAGCGATCAGGGGGGAAATCTGGGCATCGTCAGAGCCGCCCGATGTCTCCTATCTCTTGCACAGAAGAGGAGCGAACTGCACATGTCAAAGTTATAACGAGAGTCAATGGGGAAAGATCTGTTCGCCCCTTGGCCGGATGTACGTAAAATATTAGGACATTTCTTATTTCATCTGACTTTTTATTTCACATTATACATATTATTACCTCTCGTCAGACTATATTATCCATGTCTGCCCTTTTAAAACATAGTGTGTATACATGTAAAATATTTTTTAAAAACGTTTTATTAAAGGAAGGGCTGTGTGATTCTATATGATGTGACGGGGGGCGGCGCCCTAGCGCCCTCTATCGACCAGCCACCCCTGCTGTAAACACAGCTGACAATAATATTTTTCTTTTTTTCCATAACAATCTCTATGGTTATTCATTCACACACATCTTCAATAGCATTAGTCATACCTTCCACAATGTGGTACTTTAACCTTTTATCTTCATACAGAGCTGTCCCCCCTCCCATCTTGTTTGTTCTGTTCATGAAATTCAAATCATATCCTTCTAAATGAAAGTCCACTCCTTTTTCCAAGTTAAGCCAAGTCTCTGAGATTGTGATCACATTGAATGGTGTGGTAAACTGACTTACATAATCCTTAATACTTTGGAAGTTAGCATATAGACTTCTGGCATTAAAATGAATAATTGATATACTATTATCTGATTTAATGGTATTAAACTGCTCCTCTGTATAATAGCGGCAGTTATTTGTATTACCACACTTAAAGAAATTACTCTCCGGGTCAATATCTTCATCAAAACACATGGAAGGCCACTGTTCTTCCACAGGTGTTTTTTGACAACTGAAGGAGACTGCATTTTCACCCTCCATAGATGTCATTGTCTTTGAAAGAAGTCCTTCATCAAAAGTTTTTCATTCATCAGAAAAGAGAAAAACGAAAAGTCTTGCCAATAGAAATTGGAAGAAAAAAAAATAAATAAATAAATAAAACAAACAAAACGACTTCCCGGATATGTCCCACGACACTGATCCATGCAAATAGTAGCAAATAGAAATAAACAGAAGTCCAATCCACACAAAAAAGGGATATCCATGCAAAATGCATTGTATTTTGGGCAAAAGAGAGCACCAAAAATTATAATTGAAAGAAATATAAAAAAAAGGAGTACATAAACCATTCCCCTATTTTCCATTGCAGCTTATCTGTAGCCCTCCAGGCCACATCACTCTTAGCGGGGACAGTAACGGTGACATTATCTGTAAGCTTCAAGGTCTTTAAGTTCTCTTACCGTTACTGTCTTGGCTTCCTCAGGCGTAGATCCATTTAGCCGAATTAGCACTTTGCAGTTCCTGGTCCATGTTGATTTGATCTTGCCGTTCTTCTTCAAGATACGGGCCTCCCGTGCAAGTTCGGCGTTCTTCTTCGTTAGATGCTCATTAACATATACCTGGGTTCCTTTCAGCTTCTTCCCCTGCATCAATAAAGCCGTCTTGTCCATTCGGTTCACAAAACGCAAAATGATGGCAGGGTTGGCCTTCATGTCCCTCAGTGGTAGCATGTGACAAGCTGAGATGCTGGTTGCATCGAGGTCGATGTTTTTACTTTTAAAAAAATCCAAAACTTGCATCTCCAGCGTCCTCAGGTCTTCGGCTGGAGCGTCTGCTGCTACTTCCCCTCCTCTCTCCACAGCTTTTGCGTACGAGCGAGGTTGGACTTTTAGTCACGAAATAACAACATCGTCCATCCTTGAGTATTGCTCCAGATCATGTAGCCTTCTTTCGAGCTGTACGATAGTTTTGTCCTTTTCTTGAATAATTTCTTTGAGTTGTTTTACTTCGCTAACGAGATCCGTTAGCATCTTCAGTTGTTTTAGCACCTTGGCCATATCAGTTGTCAGGGCGCCTACCGACTTACGGAGCTCTTCGATTTCTTTTTCCATCATCGGGTTTGCGCGAGTTTTCTTGCCTTGCGCCTCACTCATTTTACTTACTGTGTTATCAACAAAAAGTTAGTTTCTGTTATTGTTTGTCGCTGTAGGGCGCTGCCATCTTCCCACAATGCATCACATGCTTCTGCTGTCTTATTAATGAACTCTGACTCATTTTTGTTTTTAAATCCAAATCAGTATTTAGTCACGCACTTGTAACAGAACTGATATTTACATTAAATTTGCATAGGTAGCAAATCAAGTTATATTGACAGTCTTGAATTGAACAGAGGGACATAATGAAATTGCATTAAAGTAACTGGTAACACTTTAACTTTAAGCACCCGGTATAACACATAAGTAGTTATAAACACTCCTACATGATCACAATGCTTTATAACTCACTATACAGAACTATACAGCATAGGATTAGGGTTAAGGTTAGGGTTAGGTCCTGGCATTGTGATCATCTATGAGTGTTTATAACTATAGCTACACGTGTTATAATGGCATTATAATACTTTATAAATGTACTTATGTGTTATATGGGGGGCTTCAAATAAAGTGTTACCTGTTGTGGAATTTTTGGTGAATCAGAGCCAAAGATGACGAGTCAAGGTGTTGACACTGCACAAGGAGGATTTATTGAGGATTGCAGAGGAAGCACACACAAATCAGCTGATTGAGAGCAAGGCTGTTGCTCCGACAAGGGTCCAGCCCGACTCTGGCAGGACTTCCGGCCATGCCATGTCATATAACCAGATCTCAGGAGACTAGCAGACGCTGTTTCCAAGTGACTTCAGACAAAACAGAGCGGCCTTCACACTGTGTTCCTGAGAACTTTGAAAACAAAGCATTATTCCATATCATTACCCACACATTTATCTATGACTGCTGCATTTTAAGCTAGCTGCTGTCTGTTAGAGGCGTATCACCCCATCATTAACTATTTTTTTTTGTGAGTGACTGAAATGTCTTTTGAAAGTAGAATGAAACCACTTCTCGTTTCTTTTAAAGCTTTTGCTGCATTTTTCACTGCATCCGTCACTGTTTCTGCTTCCTCAGCTGCTTTATGTCCCATAACACCTCCCATAATGCCTTCTGCTGCAGCCATGACACCCACTGCTGCTCCAACAGTTATTGCTGCTTCCCATCCCAACACCACCGCTGCTGTTGCGCGCGCTGCTCCAGACACTCCTGTTAACCCTCCGACTATCTTCATGGGGATTTTTGCTTCAAATATTTGTCTCACAGCCGTTACAACCGGTCTATCCAGAGCCTCTACGCCAAACAAAGCTCCCAACAAAACCCCCGTTCCGACCCCAGCCAATTCAATCGGAAATCTGTTTTCCACGTGGCTTTTGGCCTGGTTTCTGATCTCCTCTGGTGGCAGGTCTTCTGGAGATGACTGCCTGATTTGCTCCTCCTCTCTCTGGATTTCTCTCTCCACAGCTTGCAGCATGTCGTTGGTGTAGCATTGGCCGTTTCTTTCCACCATTAGCTTGTCGATGGTCTTCAGTAACTCTTCCCTCTGGAAGTGGTTGCTCCTGTAGTCGTTCTGCGGCGTGTTTTTTCAGTGAAAAAAGAACAAAACTTCTCACATAATGAGGCACTTGCAGCAATACCAGTAGGCCTAGTTACAGAAGGGTTTACAAGCCTATCTAAGATATTAAATAGGAACTGAGGCCTATCACTGTTTCTAGTCACTAGATTTGACATAAATTCCGATTTTGCAATTTTTACAGCGCTCTGGTATTCTGCAAGGCAAGTTCTAAGTATTTCCAGTGAAACATGCAGTCTGTCTTTTTCCACTTTCGCTCAGCTTGACGACACTTTCTCCGGAGCGCACGAGTAGTGTCATTCAACCATGGCTCTCCAGCAGGTTTAGAGCGTCTGGTTTTGAATGGCGCAACAGAGTCGAGAATGCCAGTGCAGGTAGCATGAAACAAATCCATCAGTTCATCAATATGCACGGACTCATCCACATTTAAAAATAAAGAAGCGTCGAAAGCAACAGAAAAACGCGCTGGAGTTAATGAATTTATGGAACATTTCTGACATGCAATAGTGTCCTGCTTAGTGTGTGAGCAGGGCAGAGAAATAGTGAAAAGAACAGGCAGATGATCCGAAAAGCCATAGTCACTAATCTCTGTAGTGGAAACGTTCAAGCCATGAGAAAGAACCAGGTCTAGTGTGTGCCCTTTTTTCATGTTTCGGGCGGGACACACACCGGGAGAGGTTAAAAGAGTCCAGAAGATTTAAAAACTCCCTAACCATGGGTTTAGAAGGACAACATACATTAATATTAAGGAGCAAAGTACAAATTCGTGTGCGTTTCATAATAAATGGTTTATTGAGCCAAATACTTTTTTTTCAACCTGTCCTGTCCAGCATGGAAGCAGAATGGGAGTCTAGCTGCTGTAATGTGCTCGACAGATTTGCTTTTCCAAGAGGAGCTTATAAGTGCAAAGCTCCTCTTGTTAACATACTGGGTTTTTTTTTAATTCATTTTATTTATTTTGAGTACTGACACATGATATTGCTGGACCTGACAGGGGGACAGAAAGTGAAAGAAACAGAAAGTGAAAGAAACAAACAAGTGAACAGACAACAACAACAAAAGGGGGTGAAGAGAAGGAACAGAGTGCAAGGACAGACAATCTTTTTTCTTTTTTTTTTTTTTTTTTTAGCTCCAGACAGTCGGCTACTGCACCTACATAAAGATATGACAGAGGGCATCTTACGGACTTTTTGGAGAAGCTGGTAGTGAACTGGGGCGTGCAAACTGAGGATTCAAGTAGGAAATTACACCAGAGCATCAGGAGAGGTCTGCTACAGATCACCATTAGCCTAATCCACCACAAGAAAACAAGGTAACCGAGTCCACAGGTAGAATGTGAAGATCAGCGTGATCATGCAAATATGATAGTCATAGTGATCATGCATATATGACCTCTGACCCCTGAGAAGACTGGCGGCCATCCCAGAGTCCAGATCCGAGCTGCTCCCCCAGGCAGACACCCACACTCTCGTCCAGAAGAGGGCAGAGGAAAGCCCCGGCCAAGAACCCCGGTGGTCCCGGGGAGCCTAGACCGGCAGGAGCCGGCCTTTTGTGTTTGTCTGCCCTCATGTTCTCCTGCCAAGCCACCTCCTTCGTTACCACCGAATGTGCCACACCTGTGTCTCCCCTATTTAAGTCCTGCTCCTCTGGGGTGTCTTGTCGGCTCCTTGTGGATCTGCCTGTGTGCTTCTGTGTCCTTGCCTGCATGTCAGCTCAGCTCAGTGTTCCTGTATCCTGCGTTCCTGTTCCTGAGAATAAGTGAGTTTGAACTCCACCTGGCTGCTTGCGCGGGGGTCCTTCCCCCTGATGCACACTGGATGCGGTCTGGCTGCGAACGGCTGCGGAACGGACACCGCAGCTAATCCGTAGTCATTAAAATCAATGCTGTGGCTCACACCGGCCGCGGTCCGGCTCCGGTCCGGCTACGGAGCCCTTGCAGAGCTCCGGAATCTTTCTGCAAGGATCCTATTTTTCTGCATGCCGGAGCCCTACCGCGTCAATCCAGACAGAAGCAAGTCGGGTGCCGGAAGGAAACGCGATACTTGTTCCAAAGTAAGTGATTTCAAAATAAAATCTGTATCATGTTTTTGCCTTAGTATTCAATTTTTTTTACTTCTTCTGGTAGAATACAGAACAAACAACGTCATGTAGTCATTATACGCTTTAGAAGAATGAACGCTTTTGTACTTGGCAGATTTTTTCCATCAAATCAGGCTTCTTTTTTGAACACGTCGGACAGGTTGATGAAATGATTCTGTGTTTATGACGTGGTATTTAAATACGGTTTTTACATGCATTTTCAACTGAGATGGTGGTTTGGGCTGCTTTCTATTGCATTAAACAGGTTTCATATTGTTTACGGGCGACGGCGTCAGATCTGGCAATCTCCTCCAGCAGACTGCAGAGACACCACAGGCAGTGTGAATCACAGTGCTGCAGTGAAGATCTCTCACGCTGGCCTTTCGATGAGCTCTTCTTCTTCTTTGGAGTAATGGCGGGTGGCGACCAACAACTTCAGTGCACAGCGCCACCTACTGTATCTCTTGGTGAATGTACTTCAGGTTACATCCTGATCACCGTATTCACTTCAGAGATCAGCAAAACCACAACAACGTGTATCTGGCGACACCGGGCTGTCAAGGAGGAGTGGCGTGAGCGGACCATGAGGAAATATTGGCGAAACTAATGAGTTTTTGGACAATTAAAGCCGTTTTGGGAGCAGCGCTATACATGCCCCATCTGCTAACAGTATATGGATGTCTGCAGCTCGATTTTGGATGTAAATTTCTCCCGAAGCACTGTTTGGATCAGAAAACCCTTCTGGGTGAGTATATTCTACTGGTGCGTTCACACCGGACGTGTTGCAAGCTTCACGGGCGTCACCGATGCGTCAAAGTTGACGCATGTAAAGAGTGGAATTCAACGTGTGTTCAAATCTACACACGACGCTTACAACGCTCGCGACGCGCAGCAGCTCATTGGCGGGAGTGGGAGGAGCTTCTGTGTCCTGTCTTCTTGTTGACAATGGCGGATCCCATCGAGACACTGGCTTGGCTTTATTTAATAAAGAAAGCCAGAAAACGGCGTCGTCAGGCGCCTGTGTGACGTTTTTGGGTTCATCCCATCCTGCAGTGGCGTTCGCAATTTGGCGAATTTCACCATTTGCTCCAGGAGCTGCATGAGGATGAGGTTCGCTTTCAGCAGTACTTCCGCCTCTCCCGGCCCGGTTTGACGACCTTCTGTCCCGCATCAGCGCTCAGAGTGCTCGTCTGTGATTGGATGACGCTCTGCATTGACGCTTCCAAAGTTCAATTTTCCCAACTTCAGGCATTGACGGCTGCAACACGTGACGCGCGTCGCCAACGCTCGAAAAGCTCGAAACGCGACACTCGAAAAGCGCCTGACGCACATTCGGTCCGTTGAAGCTCGTCCACCATAGACTTTGAATGTAAAAGCAACGCCCGTGCGTCAGGTGTGAACGCACCATACTTCATTCTATTAACAACGTGAAAACTGTTTAAACCATACTTATCCTTAAGCCCATCAGTGGCGGTGCTCCACCCGTCACCGGATCATCTGCCTCTGGACCCCTGCTGGCGAGGCTCGCCCCTGGATCATCTGGTGACCATTTCCCCCGCTTCTCCGCTCCTGGATGGCCTTTGGGGAAGGACGAGTTCTGTTCCCATTCTGTCCCCCATTATGTGCTTCTGTGTCCTTGCCTGCATGTCGGCTCAGCTCAGCGTTCCTGTATCCTGTGTTCCTGTTCCTGAGAATAAATGAGTTTGAACTCCACTTGGCTGCCTGCCCGTGGGTCCTTCCACCTGCACCCATGACAGGTTAGTGACAACAAATAAATGTAAGCACTACAAATCAAGCATCCACTCATTAGAAATATCCATCACAATGTATAAAAAAAGAAATAAAAATGTGTCTTGAAAATAATAAAATATAAATGTGTCTCCAGAGTTGTCCTTGTTGATCACCTCTTTTCAACTTTTTAAACTACCTTGTTAGAAATGTAGAGATATGATTCCATTAACATTTCAGCTGATCACAGATATATTATTTACATAATTCAAATGGCAGCCGTGGAAACCAAGTGATCAAGATACCGTATTGGCCCGAATTTAAGACGATATTTTTTTCCAGAAACTGTATTCTCCGAAATGGGGTCATGCTATAATCGAGGACTAGATTGTCGTTACACATCTGCGCCACGAGATGGAGCCAAAGTACCGGTGACCAGGAAGCGAATGGAGCTTTCACAGTTATCTGATTAAAAATGGAGGAACGTGGCCATCTGGAACGAAGGGGCTGGAACTAGGGCTGTCACGATATCAAATTTTCTCTTCACGATTATCATGGGCAACAAATATCACGATAACGATATCATCACGATATCAGCAAAAATTTCACTAATAATGGTACAAACATTCAGATTCATCTTTAATTTTATTTTTGTTTGTTTTCTCTCTTTTCCCAGATGAATTACATTCAGAATACCTGTCAAATAAGGTGTTAAAACAATATGAGAACAGTAACTGTACAGCTGCATACCAAAAGTGGAGTTACACTCAACTAATTAAAATCTGATGAACTGATTAACAGAGGATCCACAGCAGAGGCGTAATTTACATAGGGTTGGTGGGTTATGAAAACCCACGGGCCCTGTTGGGGTGAAATCCTGTACCACCACCACACTGCCGAGGATTTTTGTTTGTTTGTTTGTTTAAATCCGAGGCGGAATGAGCAGCAGCTGCTTCTCTCCAGCCAGAGACGCTGCTACTGGCTCGGGCCCCGAGCTGAAGGGGGCCCCGAGGGACGGCTGACATCGGTCAATTTTAATGACAAATTTAAGGCGCTACACTGGACACTGCAACGACAACGTGTCGAAAATCCCCCGCATGGGACCCTTTTCCGAGTACTCACCAGTTAGTTGCTAGAAGGGGGCCGGCGGAGAAGACGGTGGATATCAATCAATTCAATCAATTTATTTTTGTATAGCCCAGTATCACAACAACAGTTGCCTCAGAGGGCTTCAGGGGATATCAGTGATTACATTACAATGACACGTCTGGAACCTACCTAATGGGCCCCACTACTACCCGGCTTGCATCAACGTGCAGTCAGTGTTGCTAAACACACTTTCTTCGGGTGAGGATAGAGCGTCTTGCTGTCGTTGTCGGCCACCGCCGACATGTTTAGTTCACTCGTGACGCTCGCTAACTGGGAGCCACGCTAGCTAGGAGCCGTGCTGCTACCGCTGCTGCTGTGTTTATATGTGAGGGGAGGGGGAGAGGTGGGGGGGCTGCAGGAGGGAGACGAAGCAGGGCGGAAGAACAGGAGCGGATTTTGAAAATACACTTCAACAAGTCGAATCAAATCGAATCAAATCAAATTTTATTCATATAGCCCTTTACACACAAAAAGTGACCAAAGTGCTTTACAATGAGATAAAAGCAATAAAATCATAACAAAACAAATAAAACGGATGGTACAAATTGAAATTTTGTCCATGATCAATTAAAAGGAGCTATGAAAATAAAAACAGATAAAATACAATTAAACCAAAGCGCCACTGTGCTACTGAGAGTTAAATGCCAGCCTGAATAGATGAGTTTTAAGCCTGGATTTAAAAAGGCCCAGGTCAGTGATGGTTTGCATGTCGGGGGGCAGTTTGTTCCAGAGTCTGGGCCCAGCAACAGAAAGCGCCCGAGCTCCCCAATGTTTATATCGGGCTCTAGGGACTTCCAACAACAGCTGGTTTGATGACCTCAAAGCCCTGTTTGAACTGCAAACTTTGAGAAGCTCTGTAAGGTATGGGGGAGCAAGGCCATTAAGTGCTTTAAAAACAAAAAGTAAGGGCGAATCCCAATTCTCTGCTTAATCCTCAATCTTACTCCTCATTCCTCAAAATGCGCGCTCCCGTGAAGTTAAGTGGTGTCCCATTCCTAAACAAGTTGAGGAAAGGAGCGAGACTAAGGGACGTTATCTCCCTTAATTTTGAGATTCTACCAGACCTACCTTGGAGTTAAGGAGAATCCAGAATGCTTGTTAAATAGTTCGTTTTGCTGTTATTTTATTAATAAAAAATGGTGTATATTACTTTGGGAGTAGTTGTATTAACTTTCTATCACAGATAATAAAGGCTATTAGAAAGAAATCAAGAAAATTCATTAGAATGCATTTATTAACAAGGTCACACATGCAAAATGTTAACCATTTCTAATGCAGGGCGCATTACTTACAGTTATAAAGGGCGTTGTTATGGATCATTGACCAAAATTATCACTGCTGCCACCCCCACCACCCCCCACCACCATCGCGCTAAATTCTGCAGCGCCTTGACAACGGAGAGGGGAAAAAAACAGCGGTCCACGCGTGTGCGCTCCCTCTCTCCTTCGGACGGTCCAAAGAAGCGTCGCGCGAACCACTAGCACCCTCCCGACGGTCCAAAAACTCCCCGCCGCGCGCGCTCCCCCCTGGCTAAACTTTTTTGCTGCAGGAAACGCTGCACTTCTGGCTTTCTTCTACCCTCTTGCGCAGTGCTGCCCCCTGTGGTCCAAGGACGTAACTGTCTTTAAGGGTTGTCCCATTTCCAAGTGACATTACATTCCTTAACACTTGTTTTTAGGAGGCACTTAATTTGAGATTGAGGATCAAGGTTGAGGAGTGAGGATTAAGCAGAGAATTGGGATTGGGCCTAAGAGTTTAAAATCGACTCTGAAAGAAACTGGAAGCCAATGCAGTGATAGAAGAACCGGGGTAATGTGCTCACGGCGAGGCGTGCTTGTTAGGAAGCGAGCTGCAGCGGTTTGCACCAGTTGGAGGCGATTCAGGCGAGACTGGGACACTCCGATGTAAAGGGCGTTACAATACAGGACTGTCTCAGAAAATTAGAATATTGTGATAAAGTTCTTTATTTTATGAAATGCAATTAAAAAAAAAAATGTCATACATTCTGGATTCATTACAAATCAACTGAAATATTTCAAGACTTTAATTATTTTAATATTGCTGATTATGGCTTACAGCTTAAGAAAACTCAAAAATCCTATCTATCCAGAATGTATGACATTTTTGTTTTTTTAATTGCATTTCAGAAAATAAAGAACTTTATCACAATATTCTAATTTTCTGAGACAGTCCTGTAGTCTATTCTTGAGCTGATAAAAGCATGGATTGTCTTTTCCAGGTCAGAGCGGTTTAAAAATGGCTTCACCTTGGCGAGGAGGCGCAACTGATAAAAACTCGCTCGGACCACACTGTCAATCTGTTTGTCAAATCTAAAATCACTGTCAAGAAGAACACCAAGATTTCTTACAGTAGGTTTAAAATGATCAGACATCACACCAAAGTCTCCAGGCAAGGAGTCGCCAAATAAGATGCAGTCTGTTTTTGCTTCATTAAGATGAAGGAAATTCTGACATAACCACTGTTTAATGTCAGATATGCAGCCCATTACTTGTTTGACAGCATCACTCGTATGTGATGACACAGGCAAATAGATTTACAGGTCATCTGCATAACAGTGAAATGATAATTTGTGATGGGCAATTATTGATCCCAAAGGCAGCATGTAAACAGAGAACAAAATAGGACCCAAAATAGAGCCCTGAGGCACTCCACATGTTAACGGGGCAACAGAAGAGGACAAACTGCCGATCCTAACAGAGAAACTTCTGTTTGATAAGTAGGATTTAAACCATTTCAACACAGTACCACGAATGCCGACCATCTCTAGGCGCGACAAAAGAATACTGTGATCAATAGTGTCAAATGCTGCTGTTAGATCTAGTAGTACCAGAACAACAGGACATTTAGCGTCAACAGCGAGGGCGATATCATTGTGAACCTTCAACAGGGCAGACTCTGTGCTGTGTCTTGACCTAAAACCAGACTGAAATTTCTTGAGAATAGAGTAATGATCTAGGAACACATGGAGCTGTGTAAAAAACAACTTTCTCAAGAACCTTTGAAATAAAAGACAGATTAGATACTGGTCTAAAATTAGATAAGATACTAGAATCAAGCTGAGGCTTTTTTAGCAGAGGTCTGACAACAGCATGCTTAAAAGCATCAGGGACACATCCAGAGTTGAGAGAAGTATTAAGATCAAGAGGGAGGGCCCCACAATGTTAAAAACCTCCTTCAGCAGTTTGGTTGGAAAGATGTCTAAAGAGCAGCTGGTAGTCCTCATACCGTTTACAATGTCTGTGAGGGACGGAAGTGAGGCAGGCTCAAACTGATTGAACACTGCTGGGTATGAGCTCGTCAAATCAGACTGGTCTGGACAGTTGCCACTGCTGCACAGGGCTCTCACAGACTTCACTTTGTCCATGAAGAAGTGAAGAAAGTCCTCGCAGGTAGAAACAGTGCCGTCTCTTAAAGATGATATATGAGGGCTCACCACAGAGCTGATGGTACTGAACAACACTCGAGGACAGTGAGCACTTGCAGAAATAATATTAGACAGGAATTGGGACTTTGCCTCTGTCACTGCCCTCTGGTACTGGGTGAGACTATCCCTCAGCATCTCCAGTGATATGTGTAGTTTGTCCTTTTTCCATCGTCGTCCGGCCTGACGGCAGCGCTGTCTCAGGGCACGTGTAGAGTCATTCAACCAAGGGTCAGCTCTTGGTCTGGAGGGCCTACACTTGAAGGGAGCTATTAAATCCAAGATGCTGGTGCAAGTGGAGTAGAAAGAAGACAACAGGCTATCCGGATTAATATTATCAGAAACAGGAAGCTCCATGTCTATGAAAGCAGCAGCAAATTCCCCTGCCGTTGAAGAGGTGATTATCCAACGGGAAGAGGCGGGGACAGGAGCCTTACAGACAGGTGGAGGGGTGAGAACATCAAAGATGACAATCGAATGATCAGAGATGGGCGTGTCTGATAGGGTTGCCAACTCCCAGAGATTGAAATAAGGAACGCCTCTCGCGGGCAGCTGAAAAAAACTGGGTTTTTCGGGGGTGAAAAACACATATATAACAGCATTTTGCCACAGTTATACCTATTACAGACTGTAAAAACACATTAGGCTACTGCATTACACTTACAGTAGCAAGATTGCAATAACTCATGATCAGCTTGATCTGTTTGTATTTGAGGCCTACAGTGAGACAGTTATCATTCAAGTATCATCATCATCAAGGACAGCAGCTCTCAGCCACTGCACCGGACGGTAGAGGAGCTCAGCAGCTCCTTCAGAGGCGACTGAGACCCTCAGAGCAGGAAGGAGCTGCCACAGGCCTCTCATCCCCACCGCTGTCAGACTGTACAGTTCTACTGTGTAGAATATGAGCAATAATCCTGGACATTATAATATCCTGTACCCCCCCCCCTTAAGAAATTCAGCGCCACTTTATCATCCATTCACTCCGCTAAAACATATTGTACATATTATTTATCATACTGTATAGTTATATATTGCATCATATATTGCATATTGTTTTGTACATATTGTATATAATATTTATATCCTGTTATATTTTTAAGATTCAGGTTGTACATACAGTTAGATCTTCATCGTCTTTAGGTTCTATTATCAATCCTAGTATGATTTGCACTATAACTTGTTAATTATTGCACCATTCATTACTTTTGCACCCCGCTGTGTGTTCTATGAGCCTATACACCTGTACATTTCTCCACTGTGAGATTAATAAAGTCTTCTATTTCTATTCTATTCTATATTTATTGCTAAACGTGAAAAATAACAAACAGCTGCTGTCTCTTCTGGATTTTAACATGTTCTTTTTTTATTTTCAACTAAAAAGTGCAAAATCAAAACTGAAAAACCTTCTGAACAAAAAAACCAACAAGGTTCCGTTTCTAAACTGAAAACACTCCACAGTCTGCAGCAGCAGACACACATCAATGAACTAAACATGATATATCTGATATGGAAACGGCACAAACTTACATGTCTCTGGAAGCCATGCTGCGCTGCTGTAATGTTTTGATTTCCTTCTTCCCATGCGCTCTGTGACCAAACTGACTACTGGCCAATGAGCTGCCGTAGCCTCCGAGGAACGGTCTTTTTTTGACCAATGAGATAAGAGTGATTCTGTGTGGTCAAGCCATCTCTGTCAGCTCATTGGTCACAGAACGTCAGAGAGCCGCTGAACAATTTACCGTAAGTTTACAAAAAAAGCGCAAGTTCCATTGCTCACGTTTTGACTCTCACAAAAATACGGAACAAAGTGCGTTCCTTTTCAGCTCAATACGGAACGCACACTTTTACATCCAAATACGGAACGATTCCGTTTTTCAAGGAACGGTTGGCAACTCTAGTGTCTGATATTTCCACTATAGACACAGGCAAACCACAGGAAATTATCAAATCCAACGTGTGCCCGCCCTTGTGTGTGGGCCCATTCACAGACTGAGTTAGATCAAAAGATGACGGCAGGCTTTTGAAATCATCTACCTGCTGATTGGATGGGCAACAGACGTGTATGTTAAAATCTCCACAAATCAGGATGTATTCATATTTGGGTGCAACTTCTGCTAAAAATTCAAAAAGACTGTTATCATCATGTTTTATCCAGGTTTCAGTCAACAAAAGGAAATCCAACTTGTGGCTCTTGAAGAAGTCCTTTAGGATGCAGGTCTTCTTTGAGAGAGACCTCGTGTTGAAGAGAGCAAAGCGCAGCGTGGAGCGGCCTTTCTGCTCAGAACCAAGAGCAACGGGATGCAGGTTTTTCTGTACGGAGCCTCGCCAACAGACGCTGATGCGCCGCGGGCAGCTGAGTTGTCCATAATCCACGGCGGGGACAGGTGACCGGAGCCACCGGACCTCTGAGGAGCGCCGCACGGTGAGACCGAGGTATCTGGGAGGGATCCGCGTGACAGGGTTGCACGCTGAAGACCGCGCCAGTTAAGTCCTTAGGCGAACAAGCACACCACCTCTTTTGCCCCGCTTTCTGCTGCGGCATTTGTGTGGCAGCGGTGCGGGTAGGCGCTGCAGATAGTGAGGCAGAGACGCTAAGAATGGCGGTACCCACTGAGCAATAGACGGCTAGTAGACGTCTAGTATTTTTTTAGACCTGATTTCAACCGTCTAGATTCAGTCTGTTTTTAGACGGAATTTAGACCTTGCAGTTTAATCAATTATTCTATAATTATTTATTTAAAAAAAACAACTGTAAGGTGCATAGCTAATCTCCAAATACTGAACTAATATAATAATGAAAGCCGTTGAGCGATATACAGTATAGTATAAATATAGCCGAGATTTAGACGTCTAAATCTCTACTGCATTTCAACGTCTAGATATAGACCGAATCTAGACAACTGAATTTAATCCATTATTTAAAAGTTGTTTATTTAAAACAATAACTACAAGTTGCAAAACTGATCTCTAAATATTGGATTGAGATCATTTTAATAGCCGTTGAGCGATATACAGTATAGTATAAATATAGCCAAGATTTAGACGTCTAAATCTCTACCGCATTTCAACGTCTAGATATAGACCGAATCTAGACAACTGAATTTAATCCATCATTCAGTACTTTAAACAGTAAGTACACGTTGCAAAACTGATCTCTAAATATTGGATTGAGATCATTTTAATAGCCATACTCGTTATAAGGTATCGTTTAGATGTAGACGTCTAAAATCCCTCATTTCAGCGTCGATAATTACACCATTCAATTTATTTTACATCTTTAAAATACAGGAAAACAAAAATCTGATGGAAGAGCCAACTCTTTGAAGTGCACAGCTTTCACAGTAGAGTGATCGGTGTTTTCGCGTTATTCCATCAAAACGTATGAAACCTCCACAAAACCTTCGGTAAATCTGAAAGCCCAGATCCTGCTGAGCACTCGACAATGAAGTTTGTGACTGAAATTCCCTCAGATTATTAGATGTCGGTTGTGTTTTCTCAGGCTCTGTAACGCTGACTGCCGCCATGTTGCTTTCGTTGTTGACAAAAACCTTATTGGTGTAGTACGCTCACGTGACGCACCGTGCAACCACTTCTGGGAAAAATGTTGTTCCGCTCAGAGAGAAGTAGTCCGTGATAAAACTTATCGGCATAGCTGCAAGGCCACGAGATTAACAGCGAAAAAACAATTGGTAGCTCTGTAAGACCCCTACTTCACAGTCTTATGGAGATTGTACCACCATAACCTGAAAACGTCTTCAACCTGTGCCTGTGGACTGCGCTACTTCCAACTGTGAAATCCTTGTGCCCATACGCTCCACTGCACTGAAAGAACGGCGGAAGGTGGTCAGAGAAGTGCTGTTTCGGACATGCGGAGGTGGGTGTCGAAGCAAATACTACAGAAAATTGTTTATTTTTGCAATGTGTGGTCCTCTTACCGTCATGCATTAATTTAGCATTTGCTTGCATGTTGTGTTGGCTGCTAGCAGGCAGGCTGCCGTGTTATAAGCTGGGCCCAACAGCATCGGCTAGTCAGTGCTAACTTGTCATTAAGTAATTAAGGGCGTGCTCTCTCTGTGGGATTTGAGGTTAAAGGCTTGTCTTTCGGCCATTTGCAAAACATTATCAGGGTTTCCGCCAGACCTGTTCAGTCCAGGCGCCCCGCCCGCACTAAATTGTGCAGTAAACGGACGATTGAGAGGAGAAAAAAAAACTCAGACAGTTAAGCAGCGTTAGCAGCGGTACCACCCCCCCAAACTTGAAGACGAGATACATTCAGATGCCAATACTAGACCATTATCAAGTAACATTTTGAATACAGTCCTTTAAGAGTTTATATTTTATTGTGATTAAAAAAATTAAGGAAGTATGACCCAATTAAAATCCAGATAAACGTATGCGTTACATGGTTACTTGTATATAAGTTTTTGGAGTTACTACACATTTCTGTGTAAATGTTTTACATAGTGTAAACTGTTTAATAACTATTATGTATTCATAAAATCACATTGAGCTGTGATAGCATAAGAAATACATCAGATGTTAAGGTTATGTGCTTAAATTACAATACTGAGTATCTTTTCAAAGTTGTAAATGTTGACATCCCTACTCCATTTTCAACAGCATATTTTCTTTAAAGGAGTAATTCAACTCCCAAATGACCTTTTCTTCTGGTTGTTCATGCCGTGGAGACTTGGATTTAATATTTATTTTCACATTCCTATAACAGTCAAATGATTTT
Source organism: Salarias fasciatus (assembly GCF_902148845.1). Taxonomy (NCBI): domain Eukaryota; kingdom Metazoa; phylum Chordata; class Actinopteri; order Blenniiformes; family Blenniidae; genus Salarias; species Salarias fasciatus. The sequence goes on from NC_043747.1 coordinate 3,816,692, forward strand.
ATAAATACATCACCATTGGATCTGGATGTTTAGGTCCCCATCAGAAATCAGTGGAGGTAAATTTAATTACTAAAAAAAATATTACTATATGAAGGAAATAACATAAGTTATGCCAAATTGCTTGTGAGATTCTGAAAAAAAATTGCATTCTATACTGATCTTTTTTCTTTGTTTCTTTCCAGCCAAATTGAATATGGCCTCTAATTATTTGAAAGATTGGAGAAAAAAACGAGCTAGAACAGGGGATTTCTTAGATGCTTTCTCTAGTGATGAGGATGTTTCACAGGAGGACACACATGGGGAGGGTGGGTCAAGTCAATCTGGCCAGCTGTCAGATAACACCTTAGCAACTCCGTCTTTTCAAGCACAGCATGTGGGGGACGCGCAAGATGATAGGGAAAGTCAGTCTGCCCATGAACCAGATGAGACCTTAGGAAGTACATCTTTTGAAAAAACCATGGAAGAAGACCCTTTTACACTGGAGGACTATGGTTATAGTGAATACCCAGAAACAAGTGATGAAGAAACCGAGCTTTTTGACTTAGAATCCGAAAATGAAGAAAAAACGTCAAGCATAAGAGAGGATGTGGCATCTTGGGCTGTAGAAACAAAACAAACCCACAGCAGTGTCAATAAGATGCTAGCAATTCTCCGCAAACATGGCCACAATTTGCCGAAAGATGTACGCACTCTATTGCAGACTCCATGTTTAGTGGAGAGTAAAAAGAAATGTGATGGGGACTACATTTACTACGGATTGCAATCAGGCATCCACAAGTACCTTGACAAATGCTCTACTTTCACAGGACCAGTCATCTTGGACATTAATATTGATGGTGTTCCCCTGTTCAAATCAAGTCAGACACAATTTTGGCCAATTTTGGCAAAATTTGACAAGTCTGAACCTTTTCTTGTGTCTCTATTTTGTGGGAATTCAAAACCTGAACCGGTAGAGGATTATCTTCAGGATTTTGTCCAAGAGTTGGTAGAACTTCAAGAAAAGGGCATTGTTCATGAAGGGATCCAGTTTGAGGTCAAGATTCATGCCTTCATCTGTGACTCTCCTGCAAGGGCTTTTGTTAAGTGTATCAAAGGTCACAATTCGTATGAGGCATGTGAACGCTGTGAAGCTTTGGCCAGCCATGTGGACGGCAGGATGATCTACACAAACCACGCACCTTGTGAACGAAGAACTGATGAAAGGTTTAGAACTGTTCAGTACACTGTCCACCAAAAAAAAGCAACGCCCCTCATTAGGTCTGGAGTCGGGTGTGTCAGCCAGTTTGTCTTGGACTACATGCATGTGGTTTGCCTAGGTGCAGTGAAGAGGCTTCTGACATTTCTGATTAAAGGTCCTTCTGAGTGCAAACTTCCCAAAAGGTCAGTTGAAGAACTTTCCAGCCGATTATTGGAACTCAGAGGGAAGATGCCATCAGAATTTGCCAGGCAACCAAGGTCAATAGTGGATCTGGATCGGTGGAAAGCAACTGAATTTCGGCAGTTCCTACTTTACACAGGCCCAATCGTGCTTAAGGGCATACTATCAGATGATCAGTACCACCACTTCTTGTGCTTGACAGTAGGCATGTCTATCTTGCTTGAGTCGGGTCATGAGCAGAGAGAGGCATATCTGGAGTACTCAAGGGACATCCTGAAGCACTTTGTGGAGAACTCTGCTGAGTTTTATGGCAACACCTTTTGTGTGTACAACATCCACAGCGTGATGCACCTGTATGAAGACGTGGAGGTTTTCAAATGTTCCTTGAACGACATCTCAGCATTCCCCTTTGAGAACCATCTGCAATCTATCAAGAGAATGGTTCGAAATGGCCGAAATCCAATTGTACAAGTCACTAAAAGGATTGTGGAAATGGAGCAGGCACAGCCAATTCAAACGTTGTCCCACAAGAGGTACTATGTCTCAGCCAAAACACGAGACAGTTGCTTCATCCTTCAAGACCATATCGCGTTTGTGAGGGAGAAGAGGGCTGATGGCAAGCTGGTGGCTGATGTTGTCACACTGGATGATGCAAAGGATCTCTTTGACAAACCATGCAAGTCCAAGATCATCAACATTGCCTATGTGGACAGACAAATGGATCATGCAGATCGGCGGCTGGTGGATAAGAGAGAACTGAGGAGGAAGGCTGTTTGCATTCCACAATTAGAGGGATTTGCCATCTTTCCTCTGCTACACGGCATGAACTAATTGGGCCTTTTAAAACTAATCGAACTTTGGAAGCTTCACAAAAAAACCTCTTGCAATGGATGAATTTATACTTTGACATTCATTTCCACTCTGTTTTTTGACATATATATGTAACTTTTTTGGATTACTTTTTGGGCCTTTTGTGCTTTTATTGATAGGAGAGAGACAGTGGATAGGCTTGGGGTGAGAGAGAGTAGAGGAGGACACTTTGCAAACGGGCCACAGGCTATTTCCACACTGTTAATGGCACATTAGATTTAAAAGACGAATCAAAGAGCCCAGATGACACGCACCTTCAACCATCTGCAACGCCGAGACCATGCTGGCAGCCCTATGACAACACTTGTCTGTTACAGCATTAACAGACAATTATTGCAGCTAAATCGTCAAAAAAGAGGTATGACATTGGCGATTTGCTCTTTTGAAAACATTTCATAACCTCAAAATACTAAAAACATACAGATGTGATTGTAATTGAACTTTGCAATGTCACTATTCTAAAAAAGAAAACAAAGGTCTTCTCTACAATTTCATAGACCCCCCCCCCCCCCCCCCCCCTTCCCTTGATAGCCATTGAATACCAATTTCTGTTTGTTTAAATCTAACACATTTATATAGTCACAGCGGGCAGCGGCTTGGTTATCAGATTTAGTGGGCCAACGTGCATCTGGCCGCATTTACATTTTGAATGTATATTGAATATGTTTTGAATTTGCAGAAGATGTCACAGCGGAAGACAACAAGGACTGTGAAAAAGAAGACCTTCCCTGACTTTGTTCAAGGTAAGTACAGTGCAGGCCAGAAGTTTGGACAAACATTCTCATCAACTCAACAGTTTAGCAATTCTCCTAACTGAATGATTTTCATTCTTAAAGTAATGATGGCCACTCGTTTCTCTTTACTGAGCTGACTGTTCCTTAGCATAATATGAATTGTAACATTTGTCTATTAAGGCTGTCGGCTTTTGTCAAAATGATTTTTGTATAACTCAAATAATGGTCCCAAACCCCATTATTAAGGCAAGAAATTCCACTAAGTGACCCTGACAAGGCACAGCTGTAAAGTGGAAACCATTTCAACCCCACGAAGTGTGATGGAATGATCACTGATTCACTTGATTTATTATCGGAATTAGTTAGTTAATGTTATGTATTCAATTTCAAAGTTACAATAATCTGTTCTCTTAATTTCATTGTTTCATGAGAAGTAATGACCGGAAAGTACCAGCAGATGGCGTATTCGGTAAGTGGGTGACTGGAAGGGGGCGTTGCCTCCTCTGTAATGGCTCGGAAGAGCTGGAAGAAAGCGTGTCCCTCATTACTCACCACATTTCTACTTTTCTCAGGTATAAAGGACCCATTGCAGCTGGATGTTTAAGTGACATCAATATAGTGATATGCAGATGCCCACATGAAAGTATTTGCAATGATATGTGTTTAGAAATAATTGTTCTGATATTCTGAGAAATTGCTTCCATTAGCAGAGGTGTTGATTCCATGCCGTGACCACGATGGCTTCTAAAACGCTGGTGTAAGGGATTGCAGTTGCACTACAGATGTGTTCGCCAACTGATGCTGCTAAATCCACACATTTATGTGTATTTGAGTCACAGAGCATATGGAATGTAAATAACGATGGAGGACTTTGATTCTGGCTTTAATTGTGCATAATTGTTTAATGTCTTTCCTTGGATTCCGAATTTGCTGATTATTAACTGTGATTTTGTTTTTGAGTGAAATATTTGGTTCCACGTGTTTGATGAATGTAGGCTGTTTGAATGTTGGCTGCATTTTGAAATACAGTACTGGCTCAGACGAGCTGGAGGAAAGCTGTGTCCCTAATTGCTCATAGCAGTTCAACTTTTCTCAGCCCCCCTTGTAGAGGGCTATTACAGAAGCACACCAAAAACACTATGAACACCAAAATTCCAAAAAATAAAACTTAAAACAAAAAGCAAGGTGTGGCTACTGTGACAAATCTAAAATATAACAAATAATTTAACAATTTTTTTAAATGCTTAATTCAACATGTTCATTCGAAGTGTTGACACCTTTAGTGAAGATCTACAATTTAAATGGTCATGAAAATATAGAAAACACATAGAATGAGAAGGTGTGTTCAAACTTTTGTCCTGTACTGTATATGTTATTTTATTTTGACATTTCAAATAATTTGCAAATTTTACAAAGTCATTGCTCACTTTGTTTTTTAAGTATATGCAAATTCCGTCTGAATCTAGGTCCCACGTATCCTACACCCCCCAAGAAATTCAAGAAGGTGTTCACAGTGGCCTCAAATGGTAATTTGGAATACATCTGTAGTCACCAAAACATGCAACACATTAATATATGTTCAATGAATATGAGTTAATTGTGATTATGTGTGCGATGATTTTGAGTAATGTCATTTTTTTTTCCTTTCAGCCCCTGTTCCATCTCAGCAGCCAAGTAATTCTAGCACATCTGGTATGTATCAACGCTAATGTATTGTTTTCCATGTCCAGATATTACAAGTATTGAATGTATATGTCTGACATTGTTAGAAATTATTTGCAGAATTAGTTTAATCTTGTTACAGGTCCTAAAGATGTCCAAAACAAAAGAACCCTATCCACGCCTGTTGCAGGTGAGTAAATTTGATTATGGCCAAATGTATTTTTTAAAATGGCTTTTACAGTTATCTTTGAAACAGTCATTTTTAATGTCAGTATTCGAAACCAGAGGATATCATTATCCCTCCTGACCGCCGAAAACGTCAAATAAGCTCCTGTTGCACTTTGAACAGCACACTGAAT